>NW_028317814.1:4011250-4312500 GCF_062004578.1 Staurois parvus | reverse complement strand
AGAAATCCCTGCACTACTTGGGAAATTGCAGCCCGCACGGGAACCGAGATTCCCAGTGCGGTTGCGATTTCCAGTGTGTGTGGCGTGCCATTAGAATTAATGGCACCCACCAGCGGGTCCTGCATTCTTCTGTGTGGGTGGTGTGGGTCCCGCAGCAGCACCAACTGCACAGATGTGAACCAAGCCTAAAGCAAATAAATGTGATATACTTTCCTATCTATTTACTAATGCTAGCAGCATATGGAATAAAATAGCCAATGTTGATTGAGAGAGTAAAGTTACACTTTAATAACCTTTTGGCAAAACCATCCCCCCTAAAAATGTCTTTTTTTGATTTCAGGAAAGGACATCAGCCATTAGAAAGATGAAGAGGAGAAGTAAAGCAATCGTGGTCCTGTTATTATCTATCTGCAGAATAACAATGACAGGTAAGTATATAGTTAAGTACTTTGTGCTTTCAGCGCGCTGCTGCTACTACTTTAACCACACCTACACTCTAGATGATTTTTTCCCCGTTATGCCACATCAATACAAATCCTCCAAGCAAAAACCTGTGCTGACTCAGATACTGACAGCAATAAATGTTTCAAAGAAATGACTCATTGCCAATCATTAAGTGAAATTCATATTTTTCTGCATCAACTCATTTTTCACTGTTAAAATATTTAAAGGTCCTATTCATAAAAACTGCTACTTCAAAATATTTATTTCTCAGAACACTTACCAGCTAGCCAGCAAAAAATAAATAAAAATATGCTGTCTACCAATTTGCATTAAAAATAGAGGTTTTATTTGCTGATACTTTGTTTGTGGCTGTATGCTGATTAGGTCTCTTTTGAACTTTGGTGGAAAAGTTTTGCTGCCAGATTGGCTGCCTCTGCTCTGCATGCCCAACACAGCAAAACACTTTTCCCCTGCGCTGGGAATGGACTTGGTGGAACCAGTAAAGATGTTCTGAAATATGCACTGCTTGCTGCCCTCAACAGACCAGGTTGGTCCAACTTCACTGAATGCAACTACAGTTGTGGCCAAAATTATTCAACCCCCACTGAAATTGAGTGTTTTGGCCAGTTTGACATTGCTTTTGATCATTCAGTCATCTTGCTTACATTTACATTAAAGAGGCACTTGTAGGTCAGACAAATATAACATAACAGTTATAATGAAATAACCACAAATGTCTTTTCTGTGCTCACAGCATTATCAGTTTTATTCAACCCCCAAGTGACATTCAATCTTAGTACTTAGTACAGCATCCTTTTACAGTTATAACAGCTTTTAAACGTGAAGCATAGCTTGACACAAGTGTCTTGCAGCGATCTACGGGTATCTTCGCCCATTCTTCATGGGCAAAGGCCTCCAGTTCAGTCACATTCTTAGGCTTGCGCACTGCAACTGCTTTCTTTAAGTCCCACCAGAGGTTCTCAATCGGATTTAAGTCTGGTGACTGCGATGGCCACTCCAAAATGTTCCAGCCTTTCCTCTGCAACCATGCTCTAGTGGACTTGGAGGTATGCTTGGGATCATTGTCCTGTTGAAAGGTCCAACGTCTCCCAAGCCTCAGGTGTGTGACGGACTGCATCACGTTTCCATCCAATATCTCCTGGTACTGAAGAGAATTCATGGTACCTTGCACACGCTGAAGCTTCCCTGTACCTGCAGAAGCAAAACAGCCCCAAAGCATGATTGACCCTCCACCATGCTTCACAGTAGGCAAGGTGTTCTTTTCATCATAGGCCTTGTTCTTCCTCCTCCAAACATAGCGTTGATCCATGGGCCCAAACAGTTCTAATTTTGTTTCATCAGTCCACAGAACACTATCCCACAACTTTTGTGGTTTGTCCACATGGCTTTTGGCATACTGCAGTCGACTCTTCTTATTCTTTGGAGACAGCAAGGGGGTACGCCTGGGAGTTCTGGCACGGAGGCCTTCATTACGCAGTGTGCGTCTTATTGTCTGGGCTGAAACTTCTGTACCCACATCTGACAAATCTTTTCTCAGTTCCTCAGCAGTCACACGGGGACTTCTCTCCACTCTACGCTTCAGGTAGCGCACAGCAGTCGAAGTCAGCATCTTCTTTCTGCCACGACCAGGTAGCGTTTCAACAGTGCCCTTTGCCTTGAATTTGCGAATGATGCTTCCTAAGGTGTCTCTTGGTATGTTTAACATCTTTGCAATCTTCTTATAGCCATTGCCCTTCCTGTGAAGAGAAATCACCTCTTCTCTTGTCTTCCTGGACCATTCTCTTGCCTTCACCATGTTTGTAACCACACCAGTAAATGTCTAGAAGGAGCTGAGTATCACAGTCATTTTAAAGCTGCCTAATTGGTGCTTATTATGCTTGATTGCTGCTCGGTGACATCCACAGGTGTTTTCAATACCTGATGGAAAGCACCTGTATGAACCTCTGTTCTTCAGAGTGGTAGTCTTTAAGGGGTTGAATAATTGTGGCAATGAAGAAACCACATAAGAACCATTTACTACTGTATTACATAAACAATTGATGTCATTTTAGTTGCATTTGGGTAGTTACAACGTCCTTGTAGGATTTGATTCTGAATACAATTCCAAATGTACACTATAGTCCCTAAACCCCTTTACAGCATTGGGGGTTGAATAATTTTGGCCACAACTGTAGAAAAACAAAAAAGGGGCGCACTGACTTAGTGCATTATCGTTTAAAATATTTATTGAAAGAACAATGTAAGTATTATACTCTCAATAAACATAAAAACACAAGCATATCACACCGAACAGGATAATAAATCCAAGCAGCATCTGAGTCTATACGATGGAACCCTGGATGACCAACTGGCTAACGCTTTTCGAGTCCACAACCTCTTCCTCAGAGCCAGACTCTGAGGAAGAGGTTGTGGCCTTTCGGTGCGCCCCTTTGTTTTTCTAGTTGCATTCTGCTCTGCATGCCCCTTACTTCTTCTATTGCAATCTTTATTTAAAAAAAAAAAAAAACATGCAAGACCCTTACACAGGGCTGCTAATAGAAACCATGGTGCCCCATACAGCTAGCCTCTGACAGGGCCCCAACCGCCCCCCCCCCCCCCCCCCCGACACACACACACAGTTTACTCTGCTTCAGTTTTGAATGGACACAGTACCGATCGCTCATTGTGTTAATTTAGGAAAGGAAGGGGATGGTAAATGTGACATATTTCCCAGACATTTCCCCCACTCCATCCTGACCGATCTTATCATGTGATTGCAGCTGCCAGAGGGAAGGAGAGGATGGAAGCTAGCAGCACTGGGGCACTCAGGGCGAAACATATGGTTCACATGAAGGCTGATGAGTGCGGCGGGGGCAATTACTGGAACTGATCCTCTGTATGGTTCTCTCTGCAACAGCTGAAAGCCAGCGGGAGGGAGAGGAGAAAAAGCCAGCTGCTGCAGGAAGAGTCATACAGGGGATCAGTTCTAGTAATTGCCCCACCCCCCGCTGTGGCAATCGTCCTCCCTGCCCACATCAATTTCACCCAGCTGCCTGGGCCCTTTACAGGAGGCCTGGTGGTACCCCTTATCCGCAGACCTGCCCTTACATATTGGTAAGCCAGTGGTGGATTGGTCATACTGGCATCCACTCATTTGTATTTAGGGCTCATTCACACAGGTGCTCTGCCCCATAAACCATGAAGAGCTGCTTTAGCACTGAGCTGCATGCAGACAGCCCATGTAAATGAATGGACACGCATCGGCTGCACTGACTCACCTGTACAGCTGAGTTTGATAGGTCCACAAGGATGGCTGCCATACAGGGGAGGAATTCGTAGAGCTCAGTGGAGCACAAATATGGTAATATCACAGCACTCTTAAGCCATCCAAGGCAAACAGCACCACTCTAGACCTGTACCTCCTCTCCACTACGGACGCTCTGGGTGCTGACACCAGTGCTTATGATCCAAGGTCCTAATAATCATGAACTGCACACTGGGATTGACTCCTTCATACACCATTATTAATCCGCTAGTCACATGCAAAACATCCCTTCCCAGGGACCACCCCACTTGGTGCATTTCACCATAATGGGAGCAGGGTCACAATTGCAAGATGTCCCCTCTAATATTCTGGGGACTACCCAAAATTTGGGATTTTCTCTCACTTTCACTTACTGGTATAGTCTCCTTGTCCTAAACAAGGACTAGTATGTGAATTTTGTTTTTTTGGCTGGGCCGCAGTTAGCTCAGAATGATTGTATAGTTTTTTCACCTGGTTTTTCCCTAAGCTTAAACCAATTTTTGTATCTTTTACCTACCGGTAACCCTTTAATAAGGCTTGCCTGTAGGTGCCTGCACCATTTAGGAGATATTTAATGTAGAAATGCCTGTGATGTCACGGGTACATGCGCACTGCACTCTCAATGGACAGCATGCCATCTATTGAGAGAGCCATGCCGTGGCTGAAACTTCAACAATGTCAGGGCAGGGTCACGCACTGACTGACGACAACCACCACCCACAGACCAGAGTCCCTCGGGGCGCGGAGTCTAAGTCCCAGGCTGCCCTTCACCAGGGCCCCTGATGGTGGGGATGGACTTGACGCAGCCAGGAACCAGGTCGCTGCCCCCGAGACACCCCAGCTGCGGTAATGGCCGCCGCCAATGGCGTGTAGCTGGTAGGGACCAGATAGACAAAGAGTAGTCGGACAGGCCGGGTCGATAACAACGGGACAAACGGTACAGAACGGTAGACAAGAATAACAGGTCACAGGCCGGGTTCAACGACGGAAGGTCAGATCAATGGAAAACGCAGAGAATGGTCAGTCAAAAGCCGAGTCAGATTCCAGGAGAGCCACAAGAGTATAAACAGAGCTATAGTCACACTAACACACAAGACTCGAATGCAAAGGGCACATGCGGACAACAGGCTTATATGTGATCAACCACACCCCTCTGGGGAATGGAACGCAGAGGCCTGAAGGCATAAAAGACCCCCACCATGCTCTGCAGAAATCCAAGATGGATGCCAGCACATGGAGCAGCATAACCTCTGGGAAAAGGTAAAACCTTGACACACGTGCATATATGTGGGAGTGATGACATCGTGGTCAATCAGATAGCTGCAGCTCGCGAATCCGGAAGGAACACCGGGTGAAGATGGAAGTTTCGGGGAGCCATGACAGCACTCTGTTGGAGGGCTTTATTTTCAGGTAAGCTCTTAACTTGCAGGGATACGATATTTATTAGGGTTTTTTTTTTTGTGGTTTACGACCGCTTTAAGTTGCCTTGTGATTTCTCACTGTCACTAGTATCACTGGTTATAGTATGAGATTTCACAAACAAAAGTAAGTTATGGATATTTATATTTCCTTCAGCTAATCCAGTAGGAGGTTTATGCCGCTGGTGCATGCTGGGGGAGGATATAAATAATTGGGACAGACCAGGTGTTCTCTCTCTTGCCTCAGACTGAGGCCTGAGGAGGTGCTACTAGATGGACACCTGCTGTTAGACCCAATAGCCTGTTTTGGGGCCTAACGTGTGCTGAATTGGTCCTGCTGGGTTTAGAGGAAGCTGTGCCAAGGAGAAGGTCCAGGAGAGGCTCCACAGTGGAGAGAGCCAGGAAGAAAACTGGTCTCTCAGAAGGTCCTGGTGACTCATTTGGAGGATGCACTAAAATTTAGGAATGTGCTTATAGTGTTGCCATTGATCTGGAGAGTCTGTACTTGATCTGCTATGGTATCTGGGACCCCCTACTCCTCACTTCCTTAACCGATCTGCAATAAAATGTTAAAAAGACAAAAGTGACTGGTGCCCAATATTTCTCAGACCCCAATTTTACTAATGGACTGGGGTGAAATGCTAACCAGCCTCTGCCTCTGGAAAGCTACCTTTTGGGGTGTCAGGGGGGTGCTACAATGGTAAACAGGACAAATAGAGGGGGTGAATTTCCCTAACTGGGTTTCAGACAATAATGAAAACGTGACAGGTGTTCTAATCTGCAATTTATCCAAAACTAAAAAAAAAAAGTTTTGCCTTTAATTATACATTATTGGTAAGGATAGATCATGTCCTTTGGAATAAATCCTATTATGGTGAACACATCAAGCAGGCACTCCTTACATTTTGTATGTGCCTCTGCCACTTGTGTATAAATAAAGATGTATGAAGGAGTCAATCCTGGTGTGTGGTTCTTGATTATTAATTTCACAGCCCTCATCATTAATTGATTACATTCTGCAGCTCCAAAACTGAAGGTCCATACCTCCAAAGGGATCAGGAGCTGAGGGAATAGTCTGCAGTAGCCTGTGCACTGCACCTGCAATGCATTGATCATGGGTGCAATGCTCTGTAGACTCCAATGCAAAAAAAAATAAATAAATGCACGTTTTTTTCTTTCATTTGTGCAATTATAATTTTTTTACAATAGGTGGATAATGCCTTTATTACAGATAAAACAACAACAAACAACAGATATATGCTTTAAGTCTACCCCACTAATTTTGGCTAAAGCTGTACTGAAAGCCTTTATAGTACATTTGCATGCACATCTTTTTTTTTTCAATGCTTATTTGTATGTCTTGATCTCGCAGTTGCAGGTTGTGAAGATCTCCTCTGTTATGTCGATTACATAGACACCTTGACGTGTAAATATAACGACAAAGATGGAACCAGCATCAATTTAAATTCCGCAGTTGTAGAATGGTAAGAAGCATATTTATTGAGAGCAAAAATGTCCTAACTTATACTGTATATGCCCCCCCCCCCAACACACACACATACCTTCTTGGACAACAGTATACCAGCCTTGTTATGTATTAAAGAACTCTAGGCATGGTCTTAAAGAAGAATTCCAGGTATTGGACAAGGTGGAGAGGCTGTGACACACAATCTCCACCTAAGCCAATCAGAGAACGCTTTGCAATCATTCAGGATATGCAAAGAATTCTTTGAATAGCCCCCATGCCAAGTGGCTGACCTTCTGTGTTCACAATGCATCGGGCCGGCTGCTCAGCACAGAACATGGAAGCAAGTGGAAATCACTGGAGTAGCTGTATCTATTTCAGTGTTTTCCAGCTTCCAGGGGCATCAGCCATTTCTGGTACTGTATATACATAATTACATTGGTTCAAGCTGGACCTCTTCTAACTATGTAGAAATATACCATGCCTGGAATACTTCTCTCCTATATGTAGCACTAGTATAATGACCAGTGGCAGATTTCCCTCCATAACAATGAACAAGGATACTACAAGGCACAGGGATAAAATGGAGGCTACTCCATATAATCCCAATACAGCACTGATTGTTTTGCCATTAGGATTGCCATGTATTAAGATGTTTATTCAAACGCAGGAAAGATAATTTATGAAGGCCATATAACAATTTGAAAAATACAGAGGTACTTACAAGCCTTTTAGTACAGTTAGGAAAAGATGGGGCTTCTGTTATATTTCTGTTGCTGTCTGTACTCCTGTTGCAGAGATTTTACATCATGACCAGCTGTCACTGAAACAGGAAGTGAAGCAAAATCTCAACTGTGGATCCAGACAACGAAAAACTGGCAGAAGTTCTAATTCTTCCCTGTTCTACCCTAAAATAAATAAAAATACTTGCCAAAGAGCAGACTCCATGAGAAGCCTACAATTATATTTATTAGCCAGTAAAACTTCAGTTTGGCCCTATGTGATGGGAGCTTATGCTAAATCCTGTAGTCAAAAAACAGTTAACACTCAAGCATATCATGTATTGTGTAGACCCGCCTTTTTCAATAAGGGTGCCTTGAGGTTTCTTCAGGGGTGACTTGGCAAAATGCCTATAATTGACCAAAAATTGTATACAAGCCAGTGGAAGATAAAGCCTGCCTTTTAGTTACACAAAGTCACAGGTTTTCATTATGCACCAGGGGCAGACTGACCATTTGAGCACTCGAGCACTGCCCGAGGGCCCGGGGTCAGTAGGGGGCCCATGAGATGCCCCTGGTACCTTTTCATGGGCTTTTTTGGGTGTGGGCGAGGACCAGGGGCCCCATGATCCCCTATTGCCCGGGGGCCCCATGAGTTGTCAGTCTGCCCCTGTTATGCACCATTACAACCTTCTAGCCGCCAGCATCCCAACAGCCAATTACATCATCAGTTGATAGGGAGGATGTTGGTCCTCTGCACAGCATCCTTGTTTGACCTTCCCCTGCCCTACTCCATCACCACTGGGGTCACATTAGCTGAGTGATGGAGAAAAAGTTAGGGAGAAGAGAAACATTGGAATACTAGCCAGTACCAGTGTGCAAAAGTGTATTTTATTTGGGAGAATAAATCACCCTCAATTTTAGAGGGTGCCTTGAGATTGTCCATAATTTTAACGGGTACCTTCACTGAAAAAAGGTTGAGAAACACTGGTGTAGACAGCAATTGTGTGTGTAAGAAAGCATCATTTCTACACCCAGTTGTGGGTAAAACAAAAGTATAGATCAGTAGTCAGGAAGTAATTTATGTATTTATTGTCTTTTTTAACCTTAACGTTGTTGATTTTAAAGAGACCTGGGCACTGCTGCAGATTTTTTAAATATGGAAAAATGAGGGAAACCTTCACACCATCCCTACTGCTACTTTGTTACACTTCAGGTACTGTGGGGGTGCATTTCCTTAAAAGAGAAGTATGGCTAAGTACCAGTTCACATATATGCAGATTGGATGAGGTTTGAACCGCATCCAGTCCTCATGACATGTGAAATAATATTGCTTCCTATGGTGCCTGTTCGCATATGTCTGGTGCACTGGTTGTACATTAAGTACAGATTCAGTGTGGTTTGAAAAAGAGTCATGTACGATTTCTGAGCAGTGCCTTTAGGTTCAGGTGCAGATTACAGGCTATTGACTTCTATGGGAACCATTTTAAACCACACGTGTGAACAGGATAAGATCCTGAGCTAATCCTGTCCTGAACCTGATGTAAACCTGACAACTACTGTATTTATTAGCTGTGGAACCTAAGCTTCAATCTTCACCACCCATGTGTGAATCAGCTTTAAAACTTTTTTGGTCACACTTCTCTTATGGGTCACAGTAGAGCACTTACTTTTTCACTCCTGTGACCCAGAATCAATCAACAGCAGGTTAAAGCCATCAAACAGAGCTGCTTCAAGATCTGGCAGAATCCCGATAATATTATCGGAATCCACCCAGCTGCTCGATCGAGCAGCTGGCTCTGGCTCTCAGCACACACCTGAGAGCCAAAGCCAGCTGTGCTTGCCCCTCTTTCCATTCCAGCATTCCAGTGAGCACTGCAGGGGCAGAGCAGAGAACAGTGACTGACAGTGCTCACATCATCCATAGCAATCTGTCAGAATCCAGTATCTTTAACTTAGTGTAGGTAAGGGAATGGAAACGAAGGCAGGCCATAGACGAGTTGAAACTTGAAAATTCTGTAGCGCATTAAATGTTTAATTTTTATTTTTAAAAAATCCATCATGCTAGATGAGGCAGTTTCAATTGCGGCATGAAAATCACATGTCACAGCTGGCACACTAATGATGCGAAAGACTAATGATTCAAAATGTTCATGCGGTTTTTGCATCATCTGTGGCCTGCATAAATTTTGATTGGTTGCCCTAATAACAAAGATTTCCCAGTCCCTTTCTTATCCCCCCATCTAAAGCCCAGCTTTCCCTTTCCTACTAAAATATTACAGATGCAAAATATCTATGATCGGCTTATTGTTTTATGTTTTTTTAAAGGAAACTTGAAGAGGAAAATGAGAACTGTGAACTGAATGCATCAGATGGCGAACTTGAGTATATCTGCACCATTGATATGACAGATTTCAGTTATAGCACTGAATGCACAATTTTCCTAACTGCAGCCATCAATGAGAATTATATTTTAAATAAAACCTGTGGACCATTCATCATTGGAAACAAATGTAAGCCAGCAGCCAAGCTGTATTTTGTATTGTAGTAGAAGTCGACTATAACAAAACATGTTTTCTACCATAGAAATATGAGGTCTGGAGGGATTGCTGACTACATCCTGTTGTATATTATTCATTCTTTCAGTGGTGATTCAGCAGAGGGTTATCTACAGTCTTCTGGATTCCAAATCCAAATGCTTCATTATTACTACCCATTATAACCAGCATGAAAGCATCTGACTATTAAACACCTTAGAGAGTTGCTACTTACATTGAGGAATAATACAGTAATTCTATAGTCACTCTTTAACCCCTTCCCGTCTAAGAGTGAAAAAAATGTTAATGCCTAAGCACAATTACAATTTTGCCACTTTTACATGCGTTAGTAAAACTGTACATATCGCCAGAGCTACATTTTGTATCATATATATATATATACACACACACACATTGCATCATGTCCTTTGCTGATTTTAAGGCTTTAAGTGAAGATTATCAACTCCTTTTAATAAATCAACCTGGTGTTCCAAATACAGTATATTCTCATTGATATACTATATATTCATAACCTAGATATCCATGATCCATAATACAAAAGCAGCTTACAAATTTTTGATACAGTACTGTCATATAACAGTCCCCTGTGGTAAAGGCACTTTCTTTTGGAAATACTAGTTGCCTGGTTGCCTGTGTGCTCCATACTTTCTAGGACACAAATTAATAAAATGACAGGAGCCAGCAGGGAGAAAATTGAACTTGGCCTATAAGAAAACTGTATAAAGTGGGGCATGATGCCAACAATACTGAAAGATAGATTTTGGGTTTACATAACCTTTAAATAAAAACAAAAGAATGTCTAGGAATAGGAAAAAGTTGTGTTTATCTTTTTTGTCCAGAGTTCAGCTAGAAATCTCAAAGAAAAAGTGGTGTCACTGTCTTCACTGCTGTCTGGCAGAGGTGTATCAATCACAAAAGTGGCTGGACAGAATTACAAATCTTTTGGTAGATGACACCCTTCCCAATGATGTACTTCAATAGTGTATTTAGCTGTTTGCTTGGAGATCAGCATTAGTACAATATTCATATTTTAATTGTTACCTTCTTCACCAACAGTTAAACCACGGGCACCACTCAATCTAAACGTTTCTTTTTCTGAGAATTACAATTTTTCCTGGAGAACAGTCTATGACTCGGATATATATAGAAGTAATACACTGGTCTATGAGTTGAGCTATAAGAAGGATACCGGATCTTGGCTGGTAAGAGTATTTGCACACATTGGATTTGTCTGTGATTGAGCAGTGGCTACAGAGCAATTCTCCTATTATTGTGTTTTTATAGAACCAAAAGACTGTCCAGCTTTATGAAGATGAGAAAAGCATGGTCCTCTTGCGATCACTATTTGAAGATGATGAAATATATGTTGCCAGGGTCCGGGCTCAACCAAAGACCTTATATCAGGGCCATTGGAGTAGCTGGAGTACACCAGTATCATGGAGAACCCCAGCAGATGGCATCAGCACTGGTACTATGCAGTAACATATAAATACCGGTCATAATTGGTTATACAGCAAAATGAGGTCAGATGTCAAAACCCATTGTCACGATATGCGGTCAGGTTCAGAGACCAGTTGCTACAGCAGTTGTAAGGCTTACCTGAAACCAGCAGGATAGGTACACCAGCAGGTCCCCCTGGGAATGACGCAGGCTCACCTGATGTGCGGGGTCTAAGTATTAACCGGTTTTCACCAGAGCTCCTAATGGTGGAGATGGATTGGGCTGCGTGTTAATACCAGGTCGCAGATCTCAGGATCACCCCACCAGGGAATGAGCAAGCTGGAAGCCAATAGCAGATCAAACAGTGTAGGAATCAAATGGAAGCAGAGTCAGTCACAAGCCAAGGGTCGGTCACGGATGGTAGTAGATTAGGATGAGGCAAAATCGTAGTCAGTAGCAAGCCAAAGGTCGGTAACGAAGATGTAGACAGCAGCAGGAAGGATGAGCGGGATATTGGCTGGGAAGGCACAATAATCTGGCAAGGAAGAAGTGCATGGACATGGCTTTTATAGGAAGTTCCTGGGAGGAGCAAGGAGTTCAGGGTTCAAGGCAAACAGGGCCAAGGCAGGATCATCCAAAGAATTGTCAAGGGAGCTGTCCAGCATTCCAGATGGCTCAGTGAGAAGAAACATTGCCTCTCACTGCAGAAGGCCCACGTTCAATCCCAGGCTCTGACACCCATCTTCATCCTGTAAACCCACCTACTTGTTTTTTTCTTTTGCACTTATCGGCTTACATTTTAGCTGATATTTTTTTTTTCTACTATAGTTAAGTGAATTTTGAATTGAAGCACCACATTGTGATATTCAAGTCCAAATACTATTTTCCCCATCATATTGGAATAAATTGCAAACAAACTGCAACAAATGTGTATTTGGACTTGATTATCACATGTGGTGCTTCAATTCTAAATTCCCTTATTCACAACCCGTTGTGGAAGGCCTTAAGTGTGAAGAAGCTTGCAGGCCAATATTCAACTTTTTTTTATTTAGTATTGCCATACTACATCATGACAGCAATAATAAAAACAGCATTTAAAGAAACCAGCTGTTTGCCTACTTTCCCAAGCTTGTTGATTTTAGTTAGCGTGTGTCAGCTCAGTGTAATAAAAAAAAAAATAGTTATAGAACTGTGTGTGAATTTATAAAAACAACGCTAACCCACTCCCAACTCAATAAATGCTATAAATCACAAAAAAATCAACTACAACACCCTCTATACATACTGTGCTATTTATACCATATTTTCCCCAAAAAAAAGTGCAATCACTAGTTTTGCATATGGCTAGGGTCAGTGTCACTACTGATAGCATGAGGCGATACCTGGACCCCACAGAGGTTGCACAGCCAGTCCAACTACTCCAGGATGGCACATAAATATGTGCCATTGCCAGAAGGTCCTCTAGTGGGCCATGTGCTCACTACCTGGTACCATAGAGCTCGATTGGCATTGGCCATTGAACACCAGAATTGGCAGGTCCACCACTGGTGCCCTGTGCTTTTCACAGATGAGAGCAGATTAACCCTGAGCACATGTGACAGACATGAAAGGGTCTGGAGAAGCCATGGAGAAAATTATGCTGCCTGTAACATCATTCAGCATGACCAGTTTGGTGGTGAGTCAGTAATGGTCTGGGGAGGCATATCCATGGAGGGACACACAGACCTCTGCAGGCTGGACAATGGCACCCTGACTACCATTAAGTATTGGGATGAAATCCTTGGACCCATTGTCAGACCCTATGCTGGTGCAGTGGGTCCTGGGTTCTTCCTGGTGCACAACAAACTACTGAGTACCATTTTGAGTTGATGCAGTGACATTTCAGCAAAATGGACTAGCCTGCTGCATAATTTCTTTACTTTGATTTTTGGGGTATCTTTGAATTCAGTCTTCTGTAGGTTGATAATTTTCATTTCCATCAAACGATGGGCATCCTTAAGTTTCTAACACATTACCCAGTCCAAATCAGTATAGATATCCAGCATTATATTTTGCCCCATTGAGATCTGATGTGTTTTCAAAGTGTTCCTTTCAAAGTGTTCCTTGAGCTGTGTATTTGGCCATTAGATGCCATTCATTGCATGATTGCACTTTTTTGGGGGGAACAGATGGTATAAATAGTACTGTATATATAGGGGGTGTGGTAGTTGATTTTTTCTGATTTATAGCATTTATTAAGTTTTAGTTATAGAACTGGATAAAAAAATATTTTTACGTGGTATATGAGTGAAATAAATGATGTATTTGTTTTGAGTTTTTCTTTAAAAAAATCATTTTTTTATTTCTTATTTCAGAAAATTCCTGGCACAACTGGGTCATTTCATTAATGGTGCTGTGTCCATTTAGTGTGGCAGTTATTCTTTTTGCTTGCAAATGGCCAAAGTGGTATGTTTTTTTCTTTTTTTTGGAACTGCAGGGGAAATACAAATGTTAATGCCTGAACACAATTCTGCAACTTTGACATGTGTTAGTAAAACTGTACATATCATCACAACTACTTTGTGTATCCAGATGGATTGTACCTTGTTTTTTTTTTTTCCATTTGGTGGTAAATTGTAATGGGTATCTCCTGATTTTTTTTTTATTATCACATGAAAACTGGCCCACAATGGTAAAAAAAACCCTTTTTTTTAAATTTAGCTGTATATTTCTTCCTATTACCATAATTTACCAACAAAGAACAATCCAAAATAAATTCTCCTGTTCCTGTTTGTACCCGTAGTAGGGCCCAGAAACAATGGTGTGCACCTTGCTTTTTTATCCTGCCAAAAACACACTGCACCTGATACTAATTTTAAAATATACTGACCCTGACCTTTGACCCCAACAGTTGACCTTGATCTTTTTACCTCTACCTTGACTTTTGACCCTTACCTTGGCCATAACACTAACCCTAGTAGTGTCCTAGATTAAACCTTGATTTAGCTATTTTCTTTCTTTATTTTTCTTGTTAGTACAAGACCCGGACCTCTTGGAGAGAGCCCGGTCTCTGTGCTGGGAGCGTGCTGTGTGCACGCTCCCAGCACAAAGAGAGGTGTGCATATATGTGGCCCTACAGATAAAGGCCCACTTCCATGAGGACGCATATATGCGCACCACCAGCGGGAAGAAGTTAATATTATCAGGTGTGATTACAACAGCAGTAAGTATTTAGTTTTGTTCTGGATTATTTATCAAGAAACTTTGATGACCTAGGAGGGACAAATTTCCAGTTTACATATGGTATAAATAAATGATTGTTATAATATTGTGCTGCATTTGGAAGCATGTGATACTGATTGCAATAAATACAATAAGTACTTCAAGTAGAACTATAGGAAAAACCTTTTTTTGCCATCTGTGTCCCATTTTGGAGATTTCACTTCACTTCCTGTCCCAGAGCCAAACAGAAAGTGAAAGGAAATCCCTGCAAATCAAGGAAATCCCTTTGGGACCCCCAGGTTAACAGAAGTAGTGTCCCCATTAGAAGATTTCACCTGTCTTACTTTTCTGGGGACAACCCAAAATTTTAGATTTTCTTTTACTTTCAATGATAATGGTAAACAGGACAAACAGAGAGGGTGAATCTACCCAATGGGGCCACAGACAGCTATAAAACTGACAGGTGTTCTAATCCTTTTTCACTCTTTTTTCAGAACTAGAAAAAAATAGCCTTTAGTCATACTTTCTTAGCATTCCTAGAACCCCATCAAGCAGTAAAAGTATAATCTCTTAGCTGTGGTATCAGTTGTCTTCAAGTATGATATGTCATATATGTAAATAGAATTTCCAGTTGTGAAGATGTCTAATGAAATGTCACCATACTGTACTTAGTTTGCTTTGCTTTTATTGGCATGACCAACAGCTACCGTGATATCTTGTTTATTGAATGAGGAAAGAACAAACAGAGGGCATTACCATAAAAAATGTTTATTAAGAAATAAAGTAGATGTTGTACTCACAAACGACAATAAAGTCAAGGCACATCATAAAAGAAAAGTTGGCTCTGAGGAAGAGGCAAGTCCTTGAAACGCGTCAGTCTATTGGATGTCTACACTCCCTATTGCGGACTGTTACTCAGCGCGGTGTTGACCCAGCTGTTCTTTATGATGTGCCTTGACTTTATTGTCGTTTGTGAGTACAACACATACTTTATTTTTTATTAAACATTTTTTATGGTAATGCACTAGGCCTGTGCGCCCTCTCTTTGTTCTTTCCTCATTCAGTACATTTGGATTCCCCCGGTCTATTTGAGGGCAGCAAGGTGTGCATGCTCCAGGACATTCCTAATGTGGTTGTACCCTGCATCGAGTCCATCCCCAAGTGCAGGAGCATTTGTGTTTGCTGGTTCATTATATCTTGTTTATTGTTAACAGAACTACTGTAATTGATAATTTCATTCCACAGTCCTTAAAGGATAAGTTCACCTTTTCTAACATGTTACACCCATATTCAGTGTGTAACATGTTACTGCCGCAGCTTCCCCCCCCCCCCCCCCCCCCCCCGAGTCCCCGCTGTGACAGCAGACCAGGGATCTTCTCCAAGTGTCTGCTGCCACAATTCAAAAAAAGACATAGCTATCATGTATTCTCTGAATGGGAAACTACAACTACTGACAGCAATTGCAGCTGTTGAGTTGTAGTTCTCAGTGCACTACCATGGCGCTGTTGAGCACTGTGTTAGTTCATTCAGGCTTCCTGTCAATGTGTAAATGACTGCTCATACGAGATACACGTCTGCAAGAGCCCTGCATAGCATCTACGATCTGTTAATCTGTTACAGCACATGTGTCAAACTTGCGGCCCTCCAGCTGTTGCCAAACTACAAGTCCCATGAGGCATTGCAAGATTGACAGTTACAAGCATGGCTCCCAAAGGCAGAGGTATGATGGGACTTGTAGTTGTGTAGTTGTGCAACAGCTGAAGAGCCACCAGTTTGACACCCCTGCTTTACAGGATCCCAATAAAAAAAAACAAATAAATAAATGCACATTTTTTTACCTGCAAAAAAATGTGCATTTATTTATTTTTATTTTTTTAAAGGTGAACTTATCCTTTAAATACTGTATATATGGACCTTTTATAGAACAGCCAAAATGATAATTAGAGGAAGGGAGGGTTCTTCTAAGTCTTGACCAATTGGCCTCTATTTGACTTTCTCTATGTACCTGTGATAGACCCATTTATTTATTTGGGCTCAAAGGAAGCAGCACAGACAGTATGCCCACTCCACCCTTCTGTCAAGATATATGCTGATGGTCCACGGTATATTTTGTAGTGAACCTGCACTTACTGTATAGACATATGACATCTCCTATATTATTATTATTATTACTATTAATAATATGAATATATTAATAAAGGAATCTTGTAGTAAAAGAAGTAGATGGGCTACTGTTCTCTGTTTAAAAAGAAAAAAACTAGTTGCTCAGTTGTCAGTGATAATCCATTGGGTTTCGTACTTTCACAGTCACTAGTCCAGAACAGAAATGAGATAAGGACTTCTGGTTTTTCATTGAATTTCTTTTCCCGCATATTTGTCCTGAGTCTATGACTCAGAAGTATTAAAAAGCCAGACCCAGCCAGGGAACCAGCATTTTAGGAGCAGGTTAGCAATGGCATCTTCTATTATGACAAGTTAATGTTAAAGCTGAATTCCAGGGATTATATTTTTGCACTTACATTGGCCTTGGCACACATTCATTTTCAATGAATAAAAGGTGTTCTCTGATCAGGGGCGGACTGACCATTTGGAAACTCGGGGACTGCCCAAGGGTCCGGGGTCAGTAGGGGGCCCCATGAGATGCCCCTGGTACCTTTTTTCATAGGCTTTTAAGAGTTTGGGCAAGGACACAGGGGCCCCATGATCCCCTATTGCCCGGGGGCCCCATGAGTTGTCAGTCCGCCCCTGTCTCTGATTGGATGATGTGGAGAACACCACATACAAGGTGTTCTATGAATGAAAGGAAGGAATCTCCTGCATTCAGTGAGTAATGAAACTCGCAGGCAACCAAAGAATAATGCCACATAGCGTGATACTGTATTCAATGGGGTAATTTTATTCCAACAAAGTTAAAATACATACAAGGTAAAGAACTGACCATGTGTAGCAAGATGACCGCCAAAGGCGGTGGGGACGTCAAGGTGCTGTAGCCCTTTACCCTAAGGGTAACCCCCTTACCCCTGATTACCCCATTAAATGCAGTATCACGCTATGTGGCATTATTCTTTGGTTGCCTGCGAGTTTCATTACTCGCAGAGACCAGTTTAGAGGTGTCTTGAAACCGTGATACCAGTGGAGGGGTCCTCAAAGATGCAAGCCTGGGAACCTGACTACGCCTGGAAGCAATTATCCTGACTGACCTGATGAGACGAGTATGTTCTCAAATGCGTTTTGATAACGCACTTCTGGTGAGTGCGCAATTTATTCATTCATCTCTATAATTTTCTCAATACCATTATATGGTAAGAATTACAGTCCTCGAATCTTGAACTGATAGAATTCAGAGTTTATAACCTGCAATTCAAAGACTTTAACCACCCACAGGTGGTAACATACCATTGTCTGAAATTTATTCATAATATCTTCTATTCACAGGATCATTTTTTATACACAGCGCTGCACTATTCCTTTTACGCTATTGATTTTGAGGGTTCTGTGGTACCTATAAGTGTCCAAGCTGCTGTCGCTTTATATTAGCGCTCGCATATACCTATTGCTTGATTACAGGTATAGAGCATTGTCACTCTATAACAGGAATTGTCTGCACAAGGACATTGATGGTAGGATCACCAGATAATGAATAAATCAATGTGTGAAATGATATCAACATTATAAACCTCATTTGAGATTTTAGTGACTGGGAATAGATCTACTTTATGTACTATTAAAGGAAACATATGTGACCTACTATTGTTGATTTCCTGAAAATGCTAGTTAGCTGTCACTCATGCTAATCCAAAGGTTCAATCATTTCACTGTCACTGATTTAGAACAAGTATAGGGATAAGGTATTCTGACCTTTCTTTGATTTTCATTTGTAGCCTACTTAGTATGGTCAGCGATTCAGAAGTATTAAACGTCTAAAGTCACTGTATGGGTATTTTGAGTGTACTTTATAACGTAGGAAATGACCTTGTGTCAACCTTGCTAACAACATAAGTAAATGTCTTTATCTGCTTTCTGGTTTTTTTTTCATTAGTCTGTGGAAGAATGCGTGGGTATACATACCCGACCCTGCGCCTTTCTTTAAGCCACTCTACATGGTTCATCATGGAGATTTCAAGGTAACAAAATACATCTTCTAAAATGTTCCATTATGATTCATTAGAAGCTTTAGCATTCAGTGATATTATAGCAATGACTATGGTTTTATATATAGAAGAGGTCTGTGGGGGTGAGATGATGCATAGAGTGGGTGCAAAGGTTAGCATGACTTAAACCTGCTAGGGCTCTGACGTTTGCTGCTTAGCTCATTCTTCAAGTAATCATACTATAAGTAGATCTACAAGCATTATATACAAGAAATCACATGATCTGTAAAAAATGAGCATCTACTTCCCCATTTCATTTTCTATATGTTGAGTATATTACATGTTTGATAAAAATAGTCTCTGATGTTGCTCGTACTGTATTAGGTTTTAATTGTAAAACTGAAAGAATTGATTGAATACGTATTCAGTTACAGGCTAGTTGAAAGGCCATGTGCCACAAACTAGTGCAACAAGTATTCTTGGGGTGCCAACCTGCTATTAATCCATTATATCAAATGCTGTTCCTAAACTGCAAGCAATAAACAATAAATTGCCGTTTTGGTAATATGCTATACACTTGTACTACATTTTTCTTGCAGCCTCACAGAGTTTTAATTGTAGGTATTGTACCTTTTAAAAACGGCTGAAATTAGCTCATTGCTGTGTCGTGTATAGTAACTGGCTGATTTTTATTTTCTAATCCACATGACATTATGATTGGTTGTTTTGGAAAATACAGACAGACTTGTTTCTCCAATCCTCAGCAGTGCATATTTTGTGGTCCTTATAAATCAACTTTAATTTTCGCACACACCATGAGAAAATCAGAGGAAAAATACAGCTTTCAGAGCGATTGTCTGATAATCTGATGGTTAGTACACAACTTTCAAGAGCCAATCAAGACAGTTCATGTGAAATTATCCGAAGGGACAAGCACAAAAATTGTTCTCTTATGATAACAGAACAAAAAAAATTTGTTTAATCAGTACAGTATTTGTCCATAAAAAAATTGAGTCATCAAGACCGTTCATGCTCGGAACCCAAGGAATACTTTACAGTACATTACATCATCACAGGAAAGTTGTACTCTGATTTACGAGAAATATTGTAACTCTAGTAACCTATTCATTTTTGATATAAGACTAGCATGCAAAAATAAAACGGATTATTATTTGTCCGATATTCTCATCATGTGTACCAGGCTAAAGGCCCCTTTCACACAGGGCGTGCTCCGTTTAGATCAGCAGGGGATCTTTCTGCTAATCCCCTGCTGATCGAAGCAGAGCTGGCGGATGACAGATCCATGTCCATTCAGTATCTGCAGAGTGGACACCAACACAGCCTGCTCTGCTGTATGGGTGGTTGGGTGTAAACAGACCCCACTGTCCATTTAGACCTGACTACCCTCTGATCCGATCCACCTAGACTAAAGGAGACAGATCCCCTTTGTTTTTTTTTGTTTTTTTTCAGTGGACTGGATCGGGTTGGATGTAGGTTTAAACCGAGACAAGTCAGTTTACACCCACTGATCCATAGTGGTCAATGGACCGCCCGATCAGGACTGCTTGAAAAACTGACAGGTGGACCATATCAGACCCGCCATGTGAAAGGGACTCTAAAGGGATCAAATATTTCCACTGAGTGGAATTACTGCATACAGTGTTAAAAACAAAAATGGCAGACACGAAAGCTGAGATTTGATCACTTATAAAATGCCCAATTGCTTAACCACTTGCCGTCCGCCTGCTGTTTATAAACGGCAGGACAGTGGCACTCCAGTGGTGGGTTGCCATTCATAAATGGCACCCGCTTTTTCTAGCTGTGCGCGCTCCCTGGTAGCGCGCAGCACTGCAATCCGGTGCCCGCTGTCTCCTCCGGACACAGTGAAACACCGATCGTCGGACGGGACCTCTGTACGAGGTCCTGATCATGTGATCACTGATTGGCCAATCAGTGATCACATCCAAAGTAGTAAGCAAGATGTCACTTGTGACATCATTGTTTACTACGTGTGAAATCTGTGAATGATCAAAGAGGTCACATGGTACAAGGCTATTCACAACAGCCTTGTACCATGTGACAAGGTGTGACCAATCACAGCTCACTCAGTATTTCTCAATGGCTGCAAGAATGCAGACAGAGAGAAAGAGAAATGATTGCTTTTACATCCTATATGGGTGTAAAAGCAATCACTGTAAAAAAAAATCTTCACCCCCCACAAGTAGTACAGTGTCACCATGGTACTGTACTGCTAGGGTGACCGTATGTAAAAAAAAACAAAACCCATAAATAATAATATAAAAAAATAAAATAGAAATGTAAAAAAAAGTTTAAAAATTATAATTTTTAGTTATAAACTAATTTGGCTGATTTTTTTTTTACTAAAAATATAACGGAATACATTTTGGCAAAGATTTATGATGCAAGATTATTTATTTGCAAAATTTTATAAGAAAAACACTTTTTTCAAAATTTTTGGACCTTTTCATTTACATAGCAAAAGAAAAAAAAAATCTCAGCGGTGAATAAATACCACCAAAATAAAGCTTTATCTGTATAAAAAAAATGGTAAAAAATTAATATGGGTACAGTGTTGCATGACCGCACAATTGTCATTCAAAGTGTGATAGCGCTGAAAGCTGAAAATTGCCCAGGACAGGAAGGGGGTAAAACTGTCCAGACAGGAAGTGGTTAAATTGTATGGTCGTTCAGGGTTGTTGTGTAGTGTACCAACCAAAAATGTTTTTATCTAATATCTATGGCTATATTAAAACAAGCCTTCTCCATCTCTACCCACTTTCTGTCATTCCATTTAAATTTTTTTTTCAGAAATCTTCCCAACACTTCCTGCATTTTTGCCTACATTTCATGCCCTGCAGCACATCATCAGGGGACTAGCTGTCACTACCTAGTTCTTGCAGCTGGCCCATAATGCTGCACTGCTTTGACACTGCACACCCCATCTCACACCTCCATCTTCTTCTCTGATGTCATCAGGGGGCTAGCTGCAAGAACCTGGAAGAAACAGTAGGCCAACTGATGTCATAGAGGAATATGGTGGTGCTGAACCTAAGAGCGTTGGCTCGCTAAGCTTGTATGTTTTTTGTGCATAACCCAATGCAAAAAAGTAAGGGGGGAAATGTGGTGGTAGTGCAATTCTCCTTTAAAATGATCGTAAAGCCTTAAGGTTTCTTACCTTACTGCATTCTATGCATTAAGGTAAAAAACCTGTGGCTGGGATCCCCCCCCCTTTATATATACCTGAGCCCCATTGTGATCCAGTACTGTGTATGAGAGCAGCGGCCCAATTGGCTCTTTTCCTCCTCACTGGGCAGACAGCAGTGGAAGCCATTGGCTTCTGCTGCTGGCAATCAAGCTCCATTACCAGGGTGCGGTAAGGCTGTGGCCGCTGTTTGTGTCTATGGACGCAGGCAGCGGGGTTCGGGAGCGAGCCTGCACAAGGGGCACTAGCTGAAGAGAAGGAGCCAGGAGCACCGGCAGGGGTCCAAAGAAGAGGAGTATTGGGGCGGCTCTGTGCATAACCATTGCACAGAGGAGGGAAGTATGACATGTTTGTTATTTTAAAAAAATACCTTTAGATTTACTTTAAGATAGAAGGTATAATTGTGTATAATATTGCACACTTTTTTGTGAAAACATATTTTTTGTAGCTTTTGCACACAATAAATATGTCAGCTTCCTGCCACTTCCTCAAAGGAAGTCATTAGCCAGAAGAAAATAACAGTCGCGTGACTACAAACCATGCCACTTAACCATATACAAAAATCAGATGTGGCAGTTTTGCAGCATTGCCTTATTTATTATTGTCAGTTTTGTAATACAAACAAAAGAACACTCCAATAAATATATGAAATATGAGGTATAAAATACTATTACTGAAAGCTATCAAAGAAATTGAAATGTTCATACCGTATATCTTATGTCATCACTTTTCGGGGATTTACTTTACTATGGAGAGATTTCTTCCCACTTCCTGTTTCCCCAGTGCAGGAAGTGAAAGAAGAGCTCCTCAATTGGGCACTAGTAAGACAATAGTTATTAGCCACTTGAGGACTGCCCTATAGGCACTTTTACAGCTACAGGGTGGCCCTCCTGTGCAAAATCATGTATATACGTCATTTTGCACTTCCACCACACGGGGGCGCACCACCAGTGGATCTCTGAACTGTCACAGCAGAAGCTGATCTGTGAGTTCAGGTGCTGGCACCCATCGTTTGTCGAGAAGGGAGGAAGAACAGAGCTGGGCTAGGTTTACATAGATACAGGTCTGTCGTGACAGGGGAAAGTGATCAATCCTGTCTACCTGCAGTGTTTGGATCCATCACTTTCCCTTGTACCTGCACCAAGCACATAGATTGGCACACACTTAACTCTTTGATCGCCCCAGATGTTAACCCCTTCCCAATCAGTGTCATTAGTACAGAGTCACTGCATATTTTTAGCACTGATCACTGTATTATCGCAGTCCCACTCTAAGTCGCTGATCACCACCATTACTAGTATAACATTTTTTATTTAATCCCAGTATATGTCCCATTGTTTGTGGACACTATAACTTTTGTGCAAACTAATCAATATGTGCTTATTGGGATTTTGTTTACCAAAAATATGTAGCAGAATACATTTAGGCCTAAATTTATGAAGAAATTGAATTTTAATTTTTTTTATTGGATATGCTTTATAGTAGAAAATAAAAAATATTTGTGTTTTTTTTTTTCAAATTGTCAGTCTTTTTTTGTTTATAACGCAAAAAGTAAAAACCACAGAGGTGATCAAATACCATCAAAATAAAGCTCTATTTGTGGGGAAAAAAGGACATAAGTTTCATTTGGCTACAGTGTTGCATGACCACGCAAATGTTAGTTAAATAACACATCGCTGCTTCGCAAAAAAAAGGGCCAGGTCAGGAAGGGGGGGTAAATCTTCTGGAGCTGAAGTGGTAAAAAAAAATACAATTCTTTTATACCACCACTACCTACGTTTATTCCATCCAAAACTAAAATAAAAGGGTTGTAGAAAATGTAAGGGTTTGTAGCTGACTGATTTGTAGCAGAAAACTGGGGGATATGTTTTGCAAATTTATCTGATTACTAGAAATGTATGGTTTTTAATGTATTTAACCACTAGCCTACAGGGCACTTATACCCCCTTCCTGCCCAGGCCAATTTCCAGCTTTCAGCGCTGTCACACTTTGAATGACAATTGCGCAGTCATGCAACACTGTACCCATATGAAATTTTTATCATTTTTTTGAGACAGAGCTTTCTTTTGGTGGTATTTAATCACCTCTGGGATTTTTATTTTTTCCTAAACCAAAAAACACTGAAAATTTTGAAAAAAAAAAATGTGTTTCTTAGTTTTTGTTATACAATTTTGTAAATAAGCGATTTTTCTCCTTCACTGATGTGCGCTAATGAGGCTGCAGTGATGGGCACTGATAGGCTTCACTGATGGACACTTATAGGTGGTACTGATGGCCACTGATGAGGAGGCACTGGTAGGTTGCACTGATGGGCATTGACAGGCATCACTGATGGGCCCTGAAAGGCAGCACTGATACATGACATTGATATATGGCACTGATAGGCGGCACTGATAGGCAGCACTGACTGGCACTGATAGGCGGCACTGACTGGTGACACTGATAGGTGGCAATGATTGGCAGCACTGATAGGTGGCACTGATTGTCATCGATAGGTGGCACTGACTGGCACTGATGGGTGACATTGAAAGGCAGCTCAGATGGGCACTGATATGTGGCATTGATGTGCACTGATATGTGGCATTGATGTGGCACTAATGGGCACTGGCACGTGGCACTGATGGGCACTGGCACGTGGCATTGATGGGGCCACACTGATCATCAGGGCACACTGATCATCAGTGCCCTGATGATCAGTGTACATGTCCCCTCCGCGGAAAACCCGATTACCGGCTCTCCTCTCGAGCTGTCAGCATGACAGCTCGAGAGGAGAGAAATGCCGATAACCGGTATTTCTGTGTTTACATGTGATCAGCTGTGATTGGACACAGCTAATCAGATGAACGAGCCGACATCTTCGGCTCTTTCCGTGATCCGCTGTGTCCGAGGGACACAGCGCACCGGCATACGCCGTGCTGCGCGCTCCCTGAGCCGCGCACTCCCTGAGCCGCGCATGCGCATTGAGACTGGTAGGACGTCATATGACGTCCTATCAGAACGAGAGAACCGCCTTGCGCCCGTCATTGTACTGTAGGGCGGGCGGAAGGTGGTTAAAGTGATTGTAAACTTCAGACATGAAATATGAACAAAGCATTTCCCTCTATAGTGTGTACTTGTCTCTATCCAGAGATCTAAGTGTAATTTCTGTCTCCTGCTTCATTCCTGTGCTATCAGCATGAATCACATCTGACAAGTTTTCCTGACACCAAGACAAAAATGGTGACAGGGGAAGAACCTCCAGCAAAGTGACAGCCACAGCTCTGTTACTATGAGCTGTGTGGAGGGGGGGGGTGTCCTTTCCCTCCAACCAGCTCTCCTCACTGAGCTCTGCAATGTAATATAAGCTCCCAGCCCCCTGCTTTCTGAAAGCTCAGACAAGCTGTATAAATTCTGGACTTTGAATGGATATGAAGAAGAGAAGATTCGTAGATAGACAGCTACAACGTATGTAGGATAATTAATCCCTCTGTAACACCTGAGGCCAGTCACTTCACTGGATATGTGCAAGGATGTACAACCACTTTAAATCACATTTGCCAACTGTGGAGGCTTGCGCTAATCCCATAGTTAAGCTAGCCAATCATGGTTTAATTTTTGGCAGATTCCTACTAAATTGGACTAAATTCTAACTGTCAGTGGCTCTGGGGGCCCCCCTCCCCAGTTCAACAAACTTTAAATAAATTGAAGGAGCTGGGTGGAAAATGGTAAGCCAAACAGTGGCTACATCCCTTCATATGCATTCACTTTTTGGGCATTCAAGTAGCCGTGGGTGCAGCAGCTGGGGTAGTTGTAAGGTGCTAGGATGGCTGGGGTGGCGGGTTGGAGACGTAGTAAAAAGTTCCATAAAAGGCATTATGTTGATTCCTCACTAAGAAGAAAAAACAAGGAGTGCTGCCAGGTGTAGATATATTGATGAAACAAAAGGAAAAATGAAACATTTCTCTCACATTCTCTATGCACACTGGGTGTTTTAATAACGCTGGTAGCGTTAGCTGTCTAAAGTCACGTTAAAAACGCTAGTTTCTCAGCGTTTTTGCATAAGCGTTTAGCCGAGTTTTCCTACGTTTGCGTTTACGGTTTTTACAAAAAAATTAAATTTTACTCACAAAAAATGTACAAAAACACCGGTTTGACGTGTTTCTCAGTGTTAAGAGCATTTTATACTGCTAAAAAAATCTTCTAGAAACCCCCTAGTTCTGGGTTTTTTTTCTAGCCAAAAAACGCTGAATAAAGCCTATGTGTGCACTGACACATAGGATAACGTAGAAAACAACGCCAAAAGCCAAAAACAGCAGCTGTAAAAACATCCAGTGTGCATAAGGACTATTGTGCAGATAAAAGCCTGTAACATCCACTGTGCAGAACTGCAGAGCTTGGCAGGGTCATGGCTGAGTAGGCACTGCTATTAACAACAGGTCCATTCGACAGAAGTCCATACAGTGATTGGCTTCTGATGAACAGAGAGGGCTACACACAGATCAAACTTCAGCCAATCCCTGTTGAACCAGCTGAAATTTTGATCTGTATGTACCAAGCTTTAGTTATTGAAGTTTATTGAAGAAGAAGTGTCTGCTAATAGACTTGTTTGTTTAAAGTGATCCAATCACTAAGGCTGACAATGAAAGTAAAGCTCCCCTGTAAAAAGAAATTCTGTATATTTATCTTTCCACTGGCCCATGTTTTAATATTTCCCAGTGTTGTGATCCCCATTGGCTGTAGGTATTAGCACCTCCAGGGGTGCCAAATACCTGCTACCCCCCCAACATGCAGTGGCTCCTTCCTCTAGCTCAGGGGTGGGCAAACTTTTTGACTTGAGGGCCGCAATGGGTTCATATATTGGACCCGGGGGCCGGACCAAGAGTAGATGAATGACGTGTATGTGTCATCCATAGTAAGTATAGTAATATTCCCCCATAGTAAGCATAGTAATTAATCACCCATATAGTAATTCATCCCCCATAGTAATTCATCCCCCATATAGTAATTCATCCCCAATTTAGTAATTCATCCCCCCATAGTAATTCATCCCCCATAGTAATTCATCCCCCATATAGTAATTCATCCCCCATAGTAATTCATCCCCCATAGTAAGCATAGTAATTAATCCCCCATATAGTAATTCATCCCCCATATAGTAATTCATCCCCCATATAGTAATTCATCCCCCATATAGTAATTCATCCCCCATAGTAATTCATCCCCCCTATAGTAATTCATCCCCCCTATAGTAATTCATCCCCCATAGTAATTCATCCCCCATATAGTAATTCATCCCCCATATAGTAATTCATCCCCCATAGTAATTCATCCCCCATAGTAATTCATCCCCCATAGTAATTCATCCCCCATATAGTAATTCATCTCCCATATAGTAATTCATCTCCCATATAGTAATTCATCCCCCATATAGTAATTCATCCCCCCTAGTAATTCATCCCCCATATAGTAATTCATCCCCCATATAGTAATTCATCCCCCATAGTAATTCATCCCCCCTATAGTAATTCATCCCCCATAGTAATTCATCCCCCATATAGTAATTCATCCCCCATATAGTAATTCATCCCCCATAGTAATTCATCCCCCATATAGTAATTCATCCCCCATAGTAATTCATCCCCCATATAGTAATTCATCCCCCATATAGTAATTCATCCCCCATAGTAATTCATCCCCCCTATAGTAATTCATCCCCCCTATAGTAATTCATCCCCCATAGTAATTCATCCCCCATATAGTAATTCTTTCCCCATATTAAGTCCCCAAGTCCCCCCTGTGTCAATTCACTTACCTTTGCTCCGCGCGTTCCTCTCGCCGTCTTCCCGCGCCGTTCCGGTGTAGCATGAAAATCTGTCTCCTATGAGGATCTGTCCCCCTCGACGTATCTGCGCAGGTGCCAGTTTCAGGCATTAGCAGCCGATCAGCGATCTCCGGCACATGCGCAGATACGTCGAGGGGGACAGATCCTCATAGGAGACGGATTTTCATGCTACACCAGTCTTCAGGGCGGACTGAGAGGAGCCTAGCGGGAGCCTAGCTCCGCGGGCCGGATTAAAAGGTCCGCCGGGCCGTTGTTTGCCCATTGCTGCTCTAGCTTCTACATAATTACTAGCAAGTGGGAGGAACCAGAGCATTCAGCAGGGGAGCAGGCATTTGACACCATAAATGTAAAGTATACAGCATTACTTTTTACAGGGAGGATTTGTATTTCATGTTGACCACTTTAGTACATAATTATACCTTATATTAATTTTTTGATAAGAAAAAAAAACAATTAATGGTTTGGCAGTCAAACTCATCATGCAAAGCAAACCGCTATCTAATGTATGTGGCTATTACTGGAGGTTTGGTTCAACTTTCCAAAAGGAGAATAAGCAAAAGGTTAAAAAAATGATCTTTTTTTTCTCAAACATGCAACTACTAAATTACGAAAAACAACTAACCAAACCACTAAAAAATGTTTAATACTTTTTCCACGCACATGCTTTTTATTGTGAATGTCACTTCACACATGAAGGATGTGGTTTATCAAGGTTAATACAAAATACATACTAAGAGTAACCATTAACCATCAATTGTATTTGTTTTCTATCAGAAATAAAGATGAAAGGCCTTATGTACACCTGCAGGACTAGCAATGAACATATATTTCCTTTGTTTGCTGTTTTTTGTTAGATGTACAGTAGTAGCGTTTATGTGTATTGCTTTAAAAGTTTTTTAAAAAATTTTTTTCGTTTTTGTAATCTTAATTTTTATTCAGCCAGGTAAATACAAAATATGATATATAAATAGTTTGTATTAACTACTTTCAGTTTTGATATATGCTTACTTGCCTAACCCTAGCTGTTTTTCGCAATATACTGTAGAATAGACTATATTCAGCAAGTACAAATGTGGCTGGATGAGCCTTACTGCTGGTACTTGCCCACAGTATTGATAGAGGAGTGCTGTCATTTTTTAAAAAGGAAAGGTGACCTAAAATGATAACGCAAAATCGATTTCTCTTATAGAAAATCTTCTATAAACTGTATCATGCGCTGTTGTCAAGTGGAGGAAACCTGGAGGAGATGTTTGGGAACAAAGGAAATTTGCAGTACTAGTATGATTCAGGGCCAAGCAAATATCTAATTCTCTTTCTTGAGGCCCATCTGCAACTCAGATAAAATGTAAAGCTAGTGGATTGGGCACCAGAATGGTATTGTAAAATCACGTTTTGGTAACTGTTGTATCCTGTAGTCTAGGATGCGAAGTAATTTTAGGGGAAACTTACTGAAATTGGAGTAGGCAATCTGAAGTAGCTACTCATAGTAGCCAATCAGTTTCTAGCTAAAGCTTGTTAAAGCGGAGCTCCACCCAAAAGGCCTTTAAGGCTTCCTCTGCTTTTGTTAAAGAATTGTCACTTCAAGGCGATCGGAAGCTGAAAATGGCTCCCTCCCCGCAGTCTTTTGGGACACGTGACAAGTCCCAGAAAACTGCAGGACCATTTACAATGAGCAGTGATGCTTGTCCATGCACAATGGGCACCAAGCTATGAAGTCTCAAGCTGTCACAGCCGTGTGCCTACAGTTAAGTTGCCAACTCCGGCAACCCCTTGGGTGAGCACATCGGAGGATCCTGGTACAGGTAAGTGTCTGATTATTAAAAATCAGCAGCTACCAGTTTTTGTAGCTGCTGACTTCATTTTAAGAAAACTGACTGGAGCTCCTCTTTAAGTTAAACATTGAAAATGAAAGCTAGAACCTGATGAAAAGCTGGAACTAACTTGAATATAGACAAAAGTATACATGTAAAAACTGTAAATAAATTACGTCTACAGGTCAGAGGTATGAAGTTTGCAGTATACTTACTTTTTTTGATATAGGCCTCGATCACATGGGACATACAATATTTTATGCCCATGCAGGGCCATGTTTACCTGCACGAGGATGCATAGGTGTTCCACACATTCCGTGCAGGCAGGCCCATTGATGTCTATTGGGATACAGGGGCTGCACGGACATAGCCGCTGTGTCTCAATATGACATTCTTGTGGGTACGGGTGAGTGTCCCCGAATGCACACAGGCATACTCACACCAACATGGCTGTCACATTGGGAAACAGCAGCTGTGTCTGTAAAGCCACTTTATTCCAATAGTAGGGCTGCCTGCATGAAACACCTGGCCCTACACAAGTGCATGATATTGTATGCCCCGTATGAACGTGGCCATAGAGTACAGTATGTGCTTCTTTGATATGTAGGTATACACTTCCAAATAAAGGTGAAATCCCTAATTTCACTGGGTTTCCTCCATATGTATATCCTAACACTCCATAGGTTCGTACAGCAGCAGCACCAAGATGCCTGTTCTGCTGAAGTTTGAAAATTTGCCAGGCTAAGATTATAAAAATTGAATGAATCTATTGGATCCTGCAATCTACACAATCATTAGACATTGGCATTAAAGCCTATACAGTATTTAGTTAAATTAAAAAAAAGATCATTACAAGGGACAGTACTGACATTCAAGAAGTGTCCCCTGTACTGGTGACTGCTGTCTTCCTTAAACTCTTCAGTCCTCTGCACCCCCATACCCCTGCAGCTGCTGGACCTGTCATAAGCTCTCATTAAGAGTACTATCTATGACCACCCTTTCTGCTCCCCTCCTCCACTTATAGAAGCTGTACTATAGCTTCCATCAATGAAAAGAACTCTATAAATGGAGAACAGACGGATGAATGAAAGGTTCACTTCTCTACTCATAGAGCGCTTTACATTGATGGAAGCTATAGTACAGCTTCTATGAATGAAGGGGGGGAGCAGAAACCTGATGCATGTTTTTACAGGCCCATCGACTATATTAACCCCCACAGCACTAGAAGCCACTGTGGGGGTATTGGGGGGGCAGGGAACTGAGGAATTCAGTAGCCACTAGCACAAGAGACATTTATCACTGAACATAACATCTCTTTTGCTGATATTATTTTTCTATTTTAACTAAACTAAGGTTTTAATACTAAATTTCACCACAGACATGACCAAAAAGTGTCTTCTACTGCCACATAATCAATGATTTATTTATTTTCAGAGCTGGCTGGGTGCTTCATACTACCAAGCAACACCATTTGATAGCATGGCATTCTCAGAATACTTTGAAGTCTACAGCCAACGTTTGCTGAAGAATGCATCCAGGCAGGATCTCAACAGCTTGGAAAAACAGAAGTTTTTACTTACCAAGTCATGCCCAAGTCAAAACCTACCCATAGGCATTCATCCTTGTCCTCACTTCAACACCAGGGATGGTCTTGAAGCTCCCATGGATGAGAGTGGAGATGACAGCTACCCTTATGTTAACCTTGTCAGCGACAACAGCAACATGTTGAACCCCATGCTTGACCAGGAATCAGATTCTCAAGCTGCCACAGACTCTTCAGTTCACTCTAACTTCCATCGACAAGAAGACTTCCTGGGATCCAGTATAAATATTTTGGACCTGGTGCCAGATTCACCAGAAGGATGGGAGTTTCAAGATTCTCCAAGCCAGGATGATGATGAAAATGTTTTTTACAATGACAATTATAATGCCCTTTCTCCAGACTCAGGGAATACTGCTGATTTTGGCTATCCTAGGATTTGCCTAGATATGGACACCATTGACAGTGGTTTCTGTGATTCTGAATGCGGGAGCCCAGTGGACAGTGATTTTGGAAACAATGGCACACCACCAAAACCACTCAGCTCAGACACCTACAGTAGAGAAGAAACATATGAAAGAAATTATGTAAAACAGTGGGTGCCAAGTCATTCTGTATTAGCTGAATCCACAACAAAAAACCTAACAGAGTAAAGTATCTCTACTGGGTCTTTAAATAATTGTGTTTCTTTGGATGCAATGGTTTGATCTATGCAGGCACTTAATGAAAACAGCCAGAGCCATTTTTTGTATAAATTCCACTAGGAATAGTAAGATGGTAGGGTGGGACCTGGTGGCACTGACAGTCAAGCTAAGGTCATCCATGCAACAACAGGGGCACATATAAGGCAGAAACAAACTTCGATAAGGCTTTTGGTCCCTTTCTCTCTGAAACCATTTGAAAATCCAAACTGCTAAATTTAATGTGAATATTGGGAATTTGGTCAGGATTTTTATATTCAGAATCGTGAAAGTGTCATCCAAATTTTGGAGATCAAGTCTGCTCCCAACTGGGGACACAGACAACAATTAAAGCCTGATAGAGGTATTGACCCTTATCCACTTTTTCCAAATCAAAACATTTCAGATAAAGTTACACTGTAAGCTGAAATGCCTACAAATAAATTCATGTCTTTGTACATTTTCTATTTTGAATATTTTGCTTTAGCTTAACTGAGCTTGCCTTTTCTCATGCAGTTGAAATTCCATAGATGTAGCAAATACCACCTACTCTGATTGGAGATAAAGCAGTAGCTCTCTCCATTCAGATATTTCAATTCTATTCTAAGGTTACAGTATTGGAAAAATAGCTACCCATAACTCCTTGGTAGGGTTTGCCATTGCCATTGCAATGGCCTTTTTTTCAAATCACACAAGATAGTCGTTCCACCCACTGCATTCTCAACTGAATACTACAATAAATGTGTTGGAGACTTTGCCTGGCTTCTATCTAAAAAGATCTGTTTGCTAAGCGCTGAACACAGTTCATAGCTAGCATGTATTAGTGAAAACTGCCAGTGAATGTATGTAGGGTATGTGCTGTAATTAAGACATGAACACCTGAGGTGCTGAGATCTCTCTGTATTGGTAAATGGAGGGTTGTCTCTTGCTAATCTTGCTTGTTCACTGCTTATCGGGAGTATTAGTAACCATTTTTTGTTTTTTGGGAAACTGCAGCTTGACATAATTACAAAAAAGAAAAGGTTACAGCAATAAAACTGGAGTTATTGCCAATAGTGAGCAATTCCCTTATTGATTTTTCCAGGGAACAACAATTATACTTGTGTTTCTATGTTCTTTTCTCCACTCTTTATAAAAAGGCCCTTTATTGAGGCTTGTTCATCAGTGGTACTGTAATGGACTGGCTGTTTTTGGAGGTGCTGTCATAGATACCTATTCATGGCTAGGAAAATCAATGGCAGCACCTACCCTAACAACTAGATCTTCTCAGCAGGGCTGGTGTCAGGTAAGGGCTCACACTTCAAACAGCCAAGTAAGTGGAAACAGTATAAGCATTTGTGTCTATGTGCAAATACTTTAAAGGACATTCTACTTGCATTTGAGATCAGTTTCTGAGATCATTTAGAATTAATTGACAGGTGCATTTGATACGAAGCTGACCTTCTTCTGGCCTGGCCACAAATTTGACCTCATTTTAAGCTGCTTTTGTATTCCCAAATGGGGAAAGCAGTTCTATGAACAGAAGCCCCGTGCCACAGGCTCTACGGCTTTCCCTAAAAACCTTTTATAAACTGGACATATACTGTAAAGCTGACCATACACCAGTAGAGTTTTGTTAAACAAAATGTCATTTTCCGAATATTTGTCTGCTCCATTCAGCTTCCAGGAGTGAGTAAAAGAAGCCATGTGTAGGTCCTGAGTTGCTTTGGTCAGGGGTAACACAGGGCTGTTACAAGAGAGGAATGGGAGCGAGTCACATGCTGAGAACTGTTGCCCTAATCCCTTCCATACCAGGCGTTTTCTTCACTTGCCATAGCTGAATGGAGGAGAGGGGGGTGGGAAAAGTGAAAAAAAAGAGTACATGATGCTGAGCGAGGGGCAGTAAAGCAAACCTGGTGATTTGGCCTGCATAGGCAAGGCATAGGTTTGCCATTAACTGATAGTAAACTTATCTCTAATAGGGATGATCTTGAGTTTGGTTTGAACTCCTGTTACTCAACCCAGAAGGAAGCTGTCACTGCCGGCCAGTCAGCTGCAGCCAAATCATTTCCTGCCATACAGCTGCACATATACAACCATTAACCTAATATGGCAACATGGCTGAAGTTTTGAAAATTCTTGTATGACAGAATACAACTTCGGAAGTGATGTAATGTGTTGTATTGTATTATAATGTATTCTTTCGTTTCTAAGCACTCGTGATCTTGCTCTTCCATTGTTTTTTTTCTGATGAATATTGTACGGTGTAGCACAAACATTTTTGTGTTTGTCACTTCTAATAATTTCGGACGAAAGCTGTGTACTAGCGATCAGATTAAAGCCTAGTACACGCGATCAGATTGTATGATAGTCTCTAATAATTACACACTGTTACAGTCCTGTTATGGCTGCCTTTGCCCCTGACTTTGTAAATAACCAACAATGCACATAAAGCCCAGATAAAGGTCCTACAGTTTCTTTAACTGCTTCCCAAGTGCCCTATAGCAGAACAACTGCTACAGGGTGGCAGGGCTGCCCAAAATCATGTGTATATATACGTGATTTTGCATTTCCAGGTAGGGGGTGCGCACGCACACCACCCTACCTGCGCCGTTATTAGCGGCTACAGCTGCCCATCATCGGGTCCCAGCCGGAGATTCCCCGCTGGCACCCTGCGATCGCCAAGGAACACTAACAGGGGAGAGGTCTGTATGTAAACAACACAGATCTCTCTACTGTCAGCACCAGCATGCTGCTTTGTATTGCTCTAGATAGCAGAGCAATACAAAGCAGCATGCTTACATAGTAAAACAGCACACAGTTAACCCTTTCATTGACCCATATGTTAACCCCTTCTCACCCAGTGTCATTAGTACACTGTCAGTGCTTTTTATTAGCACTGATCGCAGTATTAGTGTCACTGGGGATGTCAGTAGCAGTTAGTCAGTTCCCACTCAGTGTCAGAATGCCCGCCGCAGTCCCGCTATAAGTCATTGATCGCTTCCATTACTAGTATAAAAAAATAAACATTACAGTATATATACTGCCATTTGTAGATGCTATAACTTTCACATAAACCAATTAATTTACATGTATTGGGATTTTTTTTTTAGAAAAGACATGTAGCAGAATACATTTTGGCCTTAATTTATGACAAAACTGGATTTTTTTAATTTTTTTTACTGGATATGTTTTATAGCAAAGTCAAAAATAGGTTTTTTTTCAAAATTGTGGGTCTTTTTTTGTTTATAGCGCAAAAAATAAAAACCGCAGATGCGATGAAATAGCACCGAAAGAAAGCTCCATTTGTGGGGGAAAAAAGGATGTAAATTTCATTTGGGGGCAGCGTTGCATGACCACGCAATTGTCAGTTAAAGTAAGGCAGTGCCGTATTGCAAAAAATGGCCTGGTCAGGAAGGGGGGTAAATCCTCTGGAGGGCAAGTGGTTAAAGGAATATGAAAATGGACATACAGTGTGAGATTACACCTATATTTTATTTTCAACTCCACTTTTAGAAGTGAATGCCCCTGTAAATAGCTACTTGTATATGTATACTGTATATCAGATGAGAAACAAAATATATAAATTCTGACTGATGTGAATGTACAATATATATGTGTAAAGTGCTCCGTAAATTGACGGCGCTATATAAGTACCGTATTTTCCGGCGTATAAGACGACCCCCTACTTTTCCTGTTATAATATAGGGTTTGAGCTATACTCGCCGTATAAGACTACCCCTCTTCCAAGGCACACCAAATAAAAATGAAAAAACATCAGATTTGATTTCAATATGGTATGCTATTTCAGTATGGTATTCCAATGATGGGGTGCTATTCCTCCCACTGACACCAATGATGAGGCACTACTCCTCCCACTGACACCAATGATGGGGCACTATTTCATCCACTGACACCAATGATGGGGCACTATTTCATCCACTGACACCAATGATGGGGCACTATTTCATCCACTGACACCAATGATGGGGCACTATTCCTCCCACTGATACCAATGATGGGACACTATTCCTCCCACTGACACCAATGATGGTGCCCCATCATTAGTGTCAGTGTGTGAGGAATAGTGCCCCATCATTAGTCAGTGGGAGGAATAGCGCCCCATCATTGGTGTCAGTGGGAAGAATCGTGTCCCATCATTGGTGTCAGTGGGAGGAATAGTGTCCCATCATTAGTGTCAGTGGGAAGAATCGTGTCCCATCATTGGTGTCAGTGGGAGGAATAGTGTCCCATCATTAGTGTCAGTGGGAGGAATAGTGCCCCATCATTGGTATCAGTGGGAGGAATAGTGGCCCATCATTGGTGTCAGTGGGAGGAATAGCGGCCCATCATTGGTATCAGTGGGAGGAATAGCACCCCATCATTGGTGTCAGTGGGAGGAATAGCGCCCCATCATTGGTGTCAGTGGGAGGAATAGCGCCCCATCATTGGTGTCAGTGGGAGGAATTGCGTCCCATCATTGGTGTCAGTGGGAGGAATAGCACCCCATCATTGGTGTCAGTGGGAGGAATAACACCCCATCATTGGTGTCAGTGGGAGGAATTGCGTCCCATCATTTGTGTCAGTGGGAGGAATAGCGCCCCATCATTGATATCAGTGGCAGGAATTGCGCCCCATCATTGGTGTCAGTGGGAGGAATAGCATCCCATCATTTGTGTCAGTGGGAGGAATTGCGCCCCATCATTGGTATCAGTGGGGAGAATAGTGCCCCATCATTGGTGTCAGTGGGGAGGAGGAATAGTGCCCCATCGTTGGTGTCAGTGGGGGAGGAATAGTGCCCCATCATTGGTATCAGTGGGGAGAACAGTGCATCGTTGGTGTCAGTGGGGGAGGAACAGTGCCTCATCGTTGGTGTCAGTGGGGGAGGAACAGTGCCTCATCGTTGGTGTCAGTGGGGGAGGAACAGTGCCTCATCGTTGGTGTCAGTGGGGGAGGAACAGTGCCTCATCGTTGGTGTCAGTGGGGGAGGAACAGTGCCTCATCGTTGGTGTCAGTGTGGAGGAGGAACAGTGCCTCATCGTTGGTGTCAGTGTGGAGGAGGAACAGTGCCTCATCGTTGGTGTCAGTGGGGGAGAGGAGCGGCTGCCCCTTCTTCCAGTGCGGCCGCTCGATTTTCACGGGGCCGCTCGGCTCCGCCTCCTCGCCGGTGATTGGTCGCCTGTGTGCTTTTCCAGTGCTGGCGCCCAATCACCGGTGAGGAGGCGGAGCCGAGCAGCCGCGTGACCATCGAGCGGCCGAACTGAAAGAAGGAGCAGCCGCGCTTCCTGGACCGGATCGTCGTGGGACCGGAGCCAGGTAAGGTACAGCAGCCCCTCTGCCCACCCCTGTACTTGGTGTCCGTTGGAGGAGGAGGGGGGGCGGCGCCGCGCCGCTCCTCAAAAAAGTGCCGCCCTGACACCCGCTCGCACCGGCGTATAAGACGACCCCCGACTTTTCAGAAGATTTTCAGGGGTTGAAAAGTCGTCTTATACGCCGGAAAATACGGTACCTGAAATAAATAAATATAAATTCTCATAACAAATTAATTATGAATAGTATTTCACTGAAGCAGTAGAAAGGAGAAAATCCTAAAACCATGATGTGAAAGGTCCCCAGGACATGTGCAGGGTACCCACAGGGAGTTCTTTTGTTTTCTAATTCAACTCAGCGGGCTTAATGGAAAAAACACTGAGGGGTGGTTATACTAACTAAGCAATGTTAGTGTGGCGACCTCTCCAGCTGAGCTATTGTGTTCTGAAAGGGGGATTGCCCTCCCGCCAGGACACACTGATCAGCCATTGGCTGCAAGCGCTGATCGAATGCTGATTTTCCAGCATGCAGTTCAATAAAAGCTAATTGTTGTACTGGCATCTGTCGGACAGACTGTTGCACACATGGGTCGAATGTTGGCTGGTTTCTGTTGAACTGGCCCATATTTAGCCATTATGTACCAGCATTTAATAGCAACGTCTCCAGCAGCAAAAGGAATAAATGACTCTTCATAATTATCTTCTTTTTACGTGCTCTTGATTGCTTTACTCTTTAACTTATTTTATAAAGTGACTTGCTTTTTACTAAAGATTTATACTTGCCTTTAAATGGAATGGATTTATGTGACAAAAGCGGACAATCCAAATAAAAGATTTTAGTTGTAAGTGTTGCTGTTTTTGTTGTTGCTTTAAATAATCACCAGAACCTGATCTGCAGTTGAATAGGGATGAGCCCAGGAAGCTGTCGCTGTTCTATGTCAATCATATGTGGACAAGGCATTTCCTGCTTTGTAGCCACACTTACTGTATACATGCCCCTTGTATATGTGCATGACGTATACCACCGGCATGTACAGGATGCCTCAGCTGCTTATGACTGGCATATAACAGTGACAGCTTTATGGCGGGATCACTCACATGGGTTCAGACTATGATCCAAACTCATCCCAACAGTTGAATCATACTGATGATTTTATGCTTCATGCACATAAATGTTTAACTTTGATGTCCTCAAGTATAAAATCTCCAGCTCTTTTCCCCACCCAAGTCGCTGCATGTTCTGCCAATACATGTGAATTGCTGTGCTTATATTTATGTAAATGCCAACAGCTTCTGTATTCTGTGTTTACCCATGCATGCCTGTGAGGCACATTTCCCCAAACGCCCTTTTCTTGTTTGGGGAAATACACTGTACACGCATGTGCGGGTAAACACTGCTGCAGAAATGATTGGCATTTCCATGAGTACGGCCACATACAACCATTCACTTGTATTGGTGTGTGTACGCAGGACATTTAGCTCCTCAGGTACAAGAAAGCCCCTGAATGTTTCCGTTTGAGGATTTTGGAGCTAATAAACTTCCGTGTGACCCTAGGTTCACAACGTGCGGGCCACGTTTTGCATGGGCACGAGAGCCCATTCATTTGAATGGACGCCTGTGCCCCGTGACACGCAGGGGAGAAGTCCCTGCAATTCTTCTGAAAACGCAACCTGCATGGGAACCTCTGTTCCCAGTATGGCTGTGTCTTCCAGTGTGGGCGGCGTGCCAATAGAACTAATGGCACTCGCCCGCAAGTCCGCATTCCTCTGTGCGGGTGGTGCGGGGGAACGGATTTTCGTGCGGATCTGCAGCAGCATCACCCGCACAGATGTGACCCTAGCCTTAATCAGGTCTCTAGCAGTGTGAACCTACACAAGGGGACTTTGCTCCACTCCGAGCCACATTACTAGTAAAGGCAAAAGGAGAAAATGCCCTTTAAAAAGGTCCTGCCTAAGGGTTGATTCACACCTGATTCAGCCAATTCATTTGCATGGGCTTAAAATTGTACCGATTCACACCATAAGTAGTACATGCACTACTTTCTAAACACACACTGCACAGGATCGCATGGTACCATAGTACCATGCAATCTGGTACAGTTAAGTACACTGCATTTGCAATCTGCTTTTGAAGTGTCATTAGGATTATATTGACATCCACAGAAGATCTGTCACCCAGTGTGTTTTAGAACGCAGTGCAGTAAAAGCTCATGGAATGCAGGTTTACCATACTGCGTTTCGATGTGAACAATCCAAAAGAGCAGGCACCAAAAAATTCCTGCTATTTAATCCCAAAAGCTTTCTCTGTACCCTACTCTGATTTCATATTCCATTTTTACTGGGTCTTCTTAATTTTCCCTGATGTTAGGGTAGATTTTTTTCAATTGCCACACTGATGTCGAATGTCAGAACCCTTTGACTGGCCATGCGGTATACAATTTTCTTGTACAATTTTCTTTTAGATTTACAAAAACCATATAATACAAGGTCAAACCTAAACACTTTCAATTTGTATGCAATCAGGCAGGACCTTGCACTACATAGACCAGTGTTTCTAAACCTTTTTGCAGTCAAGGCACCTGTCATGTTTCATATGACTGTCATATTGACTGTCATATGCCTTTAAGTATTTCTATATTTTGTTTCTGCTCCTCCCTTTCCTTTGGTTTAGTTAATGCTGTATAGGTAGCCCTCCCCCTTTCCCAGAAATGCATTGCAGCTCTAGCCTCATGTCATGGAGCAGGAAACATTATGATCTTTTGACCTATCAAATGTTCATTGTTGTAAGATTCTCTCAGTTTATGGAATAAACTCACAAGATCTACAAGATGTCTTATCGATTATGTCACTGACTGTGGCATCCAACTGAGGTTGAAGGTTTCGCTATCTCATCACAACTGTAAGTTACAGAGATCACTCTATCAATGCTTAGATTGGAGAGACAGAACAGCACCCCTTTAAAATTCTGCACAATCTGAAGGTACCCCATTCTAATATGTAAAAAAAACGATTCTACAAACATCCCTTACACCCAACATTGGAGTTGATTTATTCTTCCAAAGCAAATACATCTTTGCACACTGGTATTGACTAGTATTCCAGAGCGTCTCTGTTTTTCTCCCTCACTTTGCTAATGTGACTCCAGTGCTGGTGGAGAGGGGCAAACAAAAATGATATGCATGCACCCCACATCTTCCTTATCAACTGATGTCATTGGTTGTTGGATGCAGGCAGCTAGAAGGTCATAGAATTGCACAATGAAAACCTGTTGCTTTGTGTATTACCTGCCAAGGTACCCCTGAAGAAGCCTGAAGGCACCCTGGTTGAGAAAGGCTGACATAGACCATGTATAATGTATGGCCAGCTTTACTGACTACAAATACAGTCTCATTAACAGTAAAAAGACAGTTCACGGGCCTTAACCATCAAGTCTGTGAAACTTTGATTACAGTAACAGAGTACAACTGAATCAGAGAGCGGAATAGAAAAGGTTTTTCTGTAGGGATTTCTAGTAAAGGTAATAGTAGGCATCTTAAGGTGTTGGGTCTTAGGCGGGACCAACCATTCGAAAAGTGAATAAAACAGAATATAGATAGGATACAGACCTTTGATCCCAGACAGCCCAAAGCTCCCAACTGTCCCTGATTTTGAGGGACTGTCCCTCATTCGGTACCAAAAGTTCCTCTGTCCTGCTTTCCTCCTCATCTGTCTCTCATTTTGGTTTGATCTATATAGTTGTAGATAAAATGCACCACTTAGCTATCAAAAAGTGTTACACAGTGTTAAACCTTTCATCCAATTTCTAAATTGTTGCATTTGTAAACTTCAAAAGCCAATATAAAGGAACAGTAGTTGTAAAAATGCACATGTCGGTTTAACCTAACATTTGGTACATTTCTCCTTTAGGGGGTCATGGCAGGGCGTGTGTCCTTTGGCTACATACTTTTGTTAATAGGTGTCCCTCATTCCCATCTCAGAAAGTTGGGAGGAATGTGAAAGTGGCCAAAACTTCCAGTGGTCAAACACACCCACAGTCATGGCCAGATCTAGGGGGTGCTGGGGTGGGCTGCTCCCCCCCAGATTTCTGTTGTGCCCCATCCCCCCCGGCTGATGACCGAGTACCTTTCCCCATTCTCAAACTCAGGGCTGGCCCGGGACGTGAGTGCACAGCACGGTGCAGTTATCAGGAGAGAGGCTGTGTGGTGCCCTCTCCCTCCTGTCAGTGCAGCGCTCCTCCACACAGCACATCACACTGGATCGCTAGCTCGGATTGCACACAGTTTAATTACCTGCACCCTGCACACATTTCCTTCTGGAGGAGGTAGGGTGCAAGTAAAGTGTGCAGTTTGGACTAGTGATCCTGTGTGTGTGTGTGTGTGTGTGTGTGTGTGTGGGGGGGGGGGGGGGGGGGGGGAATTTGTTGAAGATTAGAGGTGGAGGGATTACTGACTATTTGCACTGGGGAGGGATATTTACTAGGAGGGGGATTGGAGGGGAATATGTGCAAGGAGGAGGTATTGGTGTGTGTGTTTGTGTGTGGGGGGGGGTTATACAGTTGCAAGAAAAAGTATGTGAACCCCTTGGGATTACGTGGAGTTTTGCATGAATTGGGCATAAAATGTGCTCTGAACGTCATCTAAGTCACAACAATAGAAGAACACAGTCTGCTGAACATAATACTACACAAACATTAGATGTTGCCATGGTTTAATTGCACATAACATGTAAACATTCACAGTGCAGGGAGGAAAAAGTATGTGAGGCCCTAGCTTAATGACTTCTCCCAGAGCTAATTGGAGCCAGGAGTGAGCCAACCTTGACTCCAATCAGTGTGATGGTATTGGATGTGTTGCTGACCGCCGTCCTGCCCTCAAAAAACACACACCTGTTTTGGGTTTACTGGTTTCAAGAAGCACTGTCTAATGTGAACCATGCCTCGCAGAAAAGAGCTCTCAGAAGACCTACGATCAAGAATTGTTGACTTGCATGAAACTGGAAAGGGTTACAAAAGTATCTCCAAAAGCCTTGATGTTCATGTGTCCACGGTAAGACAGACTGTCTACAAATAGAGAAAGTTTAGCACTGTTGCTACTCTTCCTAGGTGTGGTCGTCCTGTAAAAATGACTGCAAGAGCACAGCACAGAATGCTGCATAGGGTAAAGAAGAATCCCAGAGTGTCAGCTAAAGACCTACAGAAATCTCTGGCACATGCTAACATTTTTGTTGACACATCTACAATAAGGAAAACATTAAACAAGAATGGAGTACATGGGAGGACACCATGGAGGAAGCCATTGCTGTCCAAAAAGAATATTGCAGCACATTTGAAGTTTGCAAAAGAGCACCTGGATGTTCCACAGCACTACTGGCAAAATATACTGTGGACAGATGAAACCAAGATTGAGTTGTTTGGGAAGAACACACAACACTATGTGTGGAGAAAAAAAGGCACAGCACACCAACATCAAAACCTCATTCCCACTGTAAAACACGGCGGAGGGAGCATCATGGTTTGGGGCTGCTTTGCTGCCTCAGGGCCTGGACGGATTGTTGTCATTGATGGGAAAATGAATTCCAGAGTTTATCAAGACATTTTGTAGGAAAACCATCTGTCCGCCAACTGAAGCTCCGCAGAGGATGGGTGATGCAACAGGACAATGACCCAAAGCATACAAGTAATTCAACAAAACAAAGGCTGCAACAGCACAGAATACGCCTTCTGGAGTGGCCCAGTCCTGACCTCAACCCAATTGAAATGCTGTGGCATGACCTTAAGAGAGCGATTCACACCAGACATCCCAAGAATATTGCTACACTGAAACAGTTTTGTGAAGAGGAGGGGTCCAAAATTACTCCAGATCGTTGTGCAGGTCTGGTCTGCAACTACAGGAAACGTTTGGTTGAGGTTATTGCTGTCAAAAGAGGGTCAACCAGTTATTAAATCCAAAGGTTCACATACTTTTTCCTCCCTGCACTGTGAATGTTTACATGTTATGTGCAATTAAACCATGGCAACATCTAATGTTTGTGTAGTATTATGTTCAGCAGACTGTGTTCTTCTATTGTTGTGACTTAGATGACGTTCAGAGCACATTTTATGCCCAATTCATGCAAAACTCCACGTAATCCCAAGGGGTTCACATACTTTTTCTTGCAACTGTATGTGCAAAGCGGAGGATTAGGGGGGATACTGTATGTGCTAGGAAGAGGGTGATAAGTGCAAGGAGGGGGGCTGGGGAAGTGATATTTGTAAGAAGGAGGATTAGGGGCATATGTGCAAGGATGAGGATTAGGCGGGATATGTGCAAGGTTGAGGGATTTGGGGGGGGGGGAATATGTACAAGGAGGAGGGATAAGGGGGGATATGTGCAAGGAGGGGGGTTGGGGGGGTTTGTGCAAGGAGGAAGGATTGGGGGAAACATGTGCAAGGAGGAAGGATTGGGGGAGATACATGCAAGGAGGGGGGATTAGGGGGGATACGTGAAAGGATGGGGGATTGGGGGGATATGTGCAAGGTGGAGGGTTTATGGGGGGACATGTGAAAGGAGGAAGGATTGGGTGGATACGTGCAAGGAGGAGGAATTAGGGGGGATATGTGCAAGGAGGAGGGATTAGGGGAGATATGTGCAAGGAGGAGGAATATGTGCAAGGAGGAGGTTTTAGGGTTCAAATGTGCAAGGAGGGGGGATTAGGGGAGATATGTGCAAGGAGGAGGGATGTGTGCAAGGCCAGCTACATACTGTGCAGATGGATGCTGTGTCTGTAAGAGAATCTGATCTCGGCTATGTGCTGTACCCAGGCTGTTTGCAGTGTGGGGAAGAGAGGAGGAGACCTGCTGAGTGCTATACCCGCAGTGACCCTGTCCTCTTCTTTGCCGACCAATGTCTTATGTCAGTAATAAAGGAAAAATGGTTCAAAAATCAACTCGCCAGCCAGTTTGCCAACAACCAAACTGACCTGTCTAACAGTATGCGTTAACAGCAGGGGGCAGGGGTTTAGTTAGCAAACATTTGCAAATACATACGTAAGCCACAGAGCCACATCACGGCACCCTGATATTCTGTGGTCCTAACTCTACAAATTCACATCCTCTGCCCCCCCCCCCCCCCCCCCCGAGATTTTGTACTGCACCCCTACATCAGACAGTCTACATTCGGCCCTGCCCACCGTACAATGTTCCGGTCAACAACCTTCAGACTCCCTAAGCAGCCTGACTGCATCAGAGTAAAAGGATATGTCCACCTGAGATATCCTGTACACAGGCAATAAAACTCAGCTACCCGAAGAACTGGTTAAATACAAAACTGCTGTGTGAATGGCATTGACAGGCTGCACCGTATATGTTATGTATGATTTTGGCCATTGCTACACTTTAATGCTACAGTCCAGACATCAGAACTACTGAACCTGTTTTGGCTGTTTGAGCAAAAATTCCTACACAAACACTGCAAATTCTGGAGCAAAGCCATCACAGGAGAGAGAAGGCTGTGATAGCTGCAAAGAGGTGGCCAACTCCATATTAACACCCATGGTTTTGGAATAGGGCGTCCAACAAGCTCATATGCATGGCCAGGTGTCTACAAACATCTGGCCATATTGTATATGGTTAGAAAAATATAAATCTAAGTACTCATTTGTGTAAAGCTGAACTCCAGGCAAACATCTAGACAGATTCAATACATACATGGAGCTACCTAAATATTTGTATTTCTGTCCAGTCAGTCCTGGGATTTAGACAGCTCTGCCACACAGCGCAGCCCCATCCAGCAAGGAAGAACACCTGATTTTACTCTAACTTGTTCTTCCCCAACCTGTGACTGGACAGTAAAGGAGAAGCAGCGCTGTAATAAACTCATCTCTCTGTCACTTCTGCTTCACCATCCCCCCCCCTTCTCCCCGAAGCTCCGCTGTACAGCATCTGCAAGAAGCTGATACAAGGTCAAATCAAGGTACTTACTCTGCTTACATTAAAAAATACAATAAATGACATTTTAACCGCTTACCTATAGCTCTATAGCAGATATACTGCTACAGGGCAGCCATTCTGCGCAGAATCAGGTAAATATACGTGATTTCGCATTTCTGGGTAGGGGCACACGTGTGTGCCACCCTAACCGCGATGCAAATGGTTGCAGCGGATGTCAATCACCGGGTTCCGGACGCCGATTCTCAGTGTGTAAACAACACAGATCTCTCTCCTGTCAGCATGGACATGCTGCTTTCTCTCTCTGCACAGCATGTCTCCCTAGTAAAACAGCACACAGTGGAAGCAAAACACAACACACAGTTAGGCCTTTGATCACCCCAGATGTTAACCCATTCCTGCCCAGGGTCATTAGTACAGCGTCAGTGCTTTTTATTAGCACCGATAACTGTATTAGTCTCATTGAGGTGTCAGTGGCCATCAGTTCCCACTCAGTGTCAGAATGCCCGCCACAGTCCCGTTATAAGTCACTGATCGCACCATTACTAGTCTAAATAAAAAAAAATTCCAGTATATATACTGCCATTTGTAGACGCTACAACTTTCACGTAAACCAATTCATTTACACGTGTTGGGATTTTTGTTTAGCACAGACATGTAGCAAAATATATTTTGACCTAACTTTATGAAGACATTTTATTTTTCTAATTTTACATTGGATGTTTTATAGCAAAAAAAAAAAAAAAAAACCCCAGAGATGATCAAATACCACTGAAAGAGAGCTCTATTTGTGGGAAAAAATGACATAAATTGAATTTATGTACAGCGTTGCATGACCGTGCAATTGTCCTCTGGAGGGCAAATGGTTAATAAAAATACAGGCATGTGCTAATTTGTGTTTTTTATATACAGTAGGTATGGAATTTAGCTTTAAATATTCAAATTCCAAAAAAAAAAATGACTGAAATAAAAAACATGACACATCAATCATTTAACCCAATGACAACAGATAAAGAAAATACAATTGTCTCACCCCAAACCCCCCATTCACAGACAGCCAGCAAAAACTTCACAGATCTAGGTAGTAGACTACTAGTTGCCAAGCCTGTCTTCATGAAGCAATGACTGTAAAGTAATTATAGAGCAACCCTCACCGCCATTGATCCCGGGCTTTGCTGCCCTTCCTGTAGGCCCGGGATGGCCATGGCGTGTGCCAGCGGCTAGAGGGAATGGTGATCAGAGAACATCAGTTCACCAATTGTTCCTCAATTGAATAAACTCAGAAATAACAAGCATTTTGACACTTCCAGGTTTTAGTGCTTGTCATGACTTGTGCTTCATTAACATGTTACCCCAAAGCTGAAGATTTCTGTTATGTGTTGGGTTAAACCTATAGCATGTCAGGCCTGCACAGGGTGTCCCTGTATCCCCTGTAGTCATCACAGTTTTGGGGGGTTTTTTGCAGTAAAAGCAAGTTCAGCAAGGGATTTAGCTGCCCCGTATTATTCCTGCCTTTTAAACTACTGGGGTCACAAACACTTTAACTTCAGTGGAGTGCAGGGGAGACATTAAGAATCTAATAGACCCCCAAAGTTTCCTTAAAGAGAACCTGCCACCTCATATACAGTATGCTAACACATAGGGGGCCTGGCATCCCTTCCAGGGGGTTGATGGCACAATCTCACCTGTTATATTTGACCAGAAAACTGAGTCATATAAAGTGTCTGTGTACACTAACATTATCTGTAGTGTATGCTTTTACTAAACATAAAGGGTTTAATAAACCATTATGCTAATATCGTATGACATAAAAAAAATGTAGACTAACACTGTTTATCCTCCAGGGTCTCTGCTTTCAGAAAATATAGAAGGTGTTGGGGGTTTTAACGAATCTTTAGGTCTAGAATGTGCATTTTAATGTGTATTCAAAAAATGAAAACGGGATAAAAGGCTGTGGCAGTGAAAGGGTTACATCATGGGACTTGGCTGAGAATAACTGTCACTTTTTGAAAATGAGGCTGCGGCTTGTTTATCACGTGTGCAGCTTGTTTATTGCAGTGCCTGCCAGCAGGAGCTCATGGAATCGCAAACAGCAAATCGCTTCGGCTTAACAGAAATGCATAAATAAATTCAACAAATTTCCTTTTGTGGATTAACAATGGCCGCGGCCTTTATTATTGGTTTACCCATTACATATTATAAGAATTATAGTTCATAACAACATAAGAATCTGTCATTTATGTGTCAAATAACAAAATAGCATAGCTATTGTAGGGGGCCCCAGATTTCTAGAATGTTCTGTGACTACAGTAGGTTTCCAGGCCCCCCAAACCCAGCAGTCACAAGGCTCCCCCAAATTCAAATCTTTACCGGACTTTTGGGGGGGGCCTGGAAACCGTTGTTGCTGCGATCACATGACCACAGGGGGGCCTTAGAACTGCTTCCCCCTTTGTTTGGCATTGCGGAGAGAGAGATTGTGGAGGACAGAAGTGTGTGATTTTGCTCGTGATTCTAGCGATTCCTGCTCTATTTCCAACTGTATCTATTTCCAACTGTATTCCTATACAGGATTGAGGATCGTCTGACTCTAATTTATCATCCTTAGAGTTCGGATCACTTACCGCTCTATTTCATTGTATTTAGAGTGCAGGATTGTCTGACTCCATATCCCACCTTTGGAGTCGGGGACAATTCATTTTCCAGTTCAGAGGGGCTGAGTTCATTTCTGATTGTGTGACTATTATCATCACTAGAGTCATATCCATAGGAAATTTTCAGACTCCTCCATCATCAGAGGTGAGGTCTGTCTACATCAACCAGACGATGAAGACAACCACACAGAAAATGGGAGATGGACAACTAGCGACAACAAGTAGGTTTTCTAGTTCATTGTAGCATTGTGTAGTTAGTAAACAGGTTCAGCACACCATACAGCCCAAGTGTACATTACAGCAAGCAGTTCATATGGTGACCTCTCTGCTGCCGACTGCTAAGATGGGGGGAAGGGGGGAACCAGAGAAAAGCTTCTCCATGGCTGCACAAAGCAGTGCAGGATCTGGCGAAGGAGTTCTGTTCTCCTGTCTGCTGCCAATTGCTGAGAAAAGGTGGGGGCAGAGGTGAGGAGAGTGACAAAACCGCAGGAAAGGTGCGAAGACCACATGAAATGGCCTGGTGGGCCGGATTTGGCCCCCGGGCCTTGTGTTTGACACATGTGAGGTAGACAGACAGGTATACGTGAACCCGGTTTTTCTCAGGATAATGCCTTTCTGCTTTTATGGATCCTCTGACAGGGTCAATAGAAGAGGATTTTCAATGTTCACATTTAGGACTCATTCACACGGGCAAATGCTTATTTTCTGGTTTAGGTTCTTGCTGGCAGAGCTAGTAGAAGATTCTGTGTAAAATATGGGCCTAAAATACCTGTATTTAGACGCATTCATACGTACACTCTGCAGATCTGTGTGGTCCCGGAAAAAGCCGTGTCCTACTTTTTTGTGCACAGCTAAATGCTGCACACATTTTTGCATGCGGGGCTCATTCACATGGGTAGATTTTCTGCATGAACAAAAAGGTCTTTGCTGGCAGATCTAGAAGATCTTGCATGAAATACGTGCCTAAAGTACTTGCATTTATACATGTACATGTGTAAAATCTTCAGATCTTTGGGGGTAATCTCTGCAGCTGTGTCCTACTTTTTTGGGCCTGACCAAGGGCTCATTCACACTAGAATGCAGTGCGGGAGAGCCGCGGTCCCTCGCGACTTCCCGCACACCATTCCAATCGCAATGCCCTTGCGATCTGCTGAGTGGCTCAGTTAAAAGTTAACGATGTCCAAAGAGCAGGTCAGAAATGCATTGCATTTGCCCACGCTGGCCCATGTCAATTTGCATGGCACTTTCTGCCAGTGCGGGCAAATGTGTTTCAAAAAGTAGTGCATGCACTCATTTTGGTGTGGCATGGTACAATTTCAGCCCATTCAAATGAATGGATTTGAAGTCGCGCTGCACAGAGCTGCAGATGACTTGCACAGCAATGCACAGCACGTTCCTGAGCAATTCAGCTCGGGCATACTGTGAACCGGCCCAAAATGCAGTACATATTTTGAGTTGTGGACGCAGGTGTATGGGCTCAGTAAATACTATAGTTCTGAGTTTTGATGCGCACAAAACTATACACCGTACGGATCTAAACGCAGTGTTTTTCACTTCCCGTGTGAATTAGCCCTGACTCAAGGACTGTTTATGGGATGGCCAGACAAGTCAACCCTTCAAATCTGATACAATCTGGGGGCTTGTACCTGTTTATTGATGAATATTAGGAACAAATGTCATTCAAATGAACATTTCACTTTTATTTTTCTGCTGTTGTAATTCTTTTCTAATATTGTGTATTCTTACAGGTGGGACAACATGGTCTACAAAAAAACCACATCCCTTGGTAAACCAACATTATCAACGGAATTCAATGAAAAGAATAAGACCATCGTGGGACAACAACCAGGATGACAACCCACAGAAGAAGTTTCAGAGACTTCACCCCAATGCCGACTGGCTCCCAAAATTGGGCCTTAGCAAGAAGGACAGGGCTGACATTGAGGATGGAAAGACTGTCTCGTCTCATGTTGCCCAGGCTGCAGTCGCTATACTGAGAAATCAGTTTAAAGAAAAGGAAGGTCATCCGTGTGTAAGATCTGTTGGCATACATGTCACACCAGTGTTAAAGCCCACTATACAGTTACACTACGACTGGCATGTCGGACATGTGTTTGTATCTGCCTGTAATGGCAAAACGGTAGCGATGGCAGACACCGATCTTGCTATTGATTATAGATCATCACTTAGCTTCCAACAGATGAAAAAAAGCTATTCATCTCTTCTGAATGACCCACTAAACTGCATTCAATATCAAAATGTGCAGCAGCAGGAAGCTAATGGTAACAGCTGTGTGATGTACTCAATTGCCAATATGTTTGAGATGTTGACCCCTGGAGGCAATCCAGAGTGTACCTACAACAAACATCTCTTAAGACCTCATTTCATCAAGTGTCTGGAAAATGGGAGATTTACAGAGTTTCCCAAAGTGCGCAAACCTTCATCACCACCAAGTTTCAAATGCTACAAATCCAGCTTTTGAGCATACCAGCATGGACTATGCTGGTTCTAGATGGTGAGACCGTTTCACAACTTCACTGTTGAGTGCAAGTCTGTACATTATGGCATTCAGGCATACAGAGTCAATCAGCTACTTGCTTAATAGGCTGGACCTGTATTATGCCCGCCAGATAATGGATAGACAGGCTCCGGTGATGGAGTGCTGTCAGGGACTGCGGGTCTCGCAGCGGCGCACAGGTCTGCACATACACAGATTGCCTAGGTGCACTAATGTGCAGGCCCTAGGACCTGGGCGTCGGCAATTGCACCAATGACTGTGCAGGGCGCACTATTTAAACTGGCCAGACGGTGACTAGGTTGCCGCAAGGTCTAGTTCCTGTACCCGTGTTCTGAAGTGTGTTCCTTTTGCCGATCCTGCTTGTCCTGATTTGTGTTGACCTTCTCCTGCTCTGACCCCCGGCTCGTCCCTGACTACTCTCCTGCCTGTTGTATATTACTATTGGACCTCCCATTGCTGAACCTTGGCTCGTGACCCGGCTGCTCTCTGTCTACTGTTTGGTACCTACCTGCCTCCACCGTTACCGACCTGGCTAGTCTGACTACGCTCATTCCTGACTGTCATCCATCCATCCCGCTCGGGACCAGGACTTGTCAGCCTCTTCACAGCAGGCTCACCCCCCGGCACGTACCCTCGGCGGGACCCCTCTACCACAGCTGGGTGCACTCAGGGGTCGCGACCTGGTTTCAGTCTCGCACAAAGTCCATCCCCACCATAAGGGGCTCTGGTGAAAAGGCAGACTGCTACTTAAACTCCGCATCCTGGGGAATCCCGTTCTGTGGATCACTAGAGATTCCGAAGACAAGTGTGCCTGACAAGTGCAAGTCTATACATTATGGACTTCGGGCATACAGAGTCAATCAGCTACCTGCTTAGTAGGCTGGACCTGTATTATGCCTGCCAGATTATGGATAGACAGACTCCAGTGATGGTCATGAGGATATAGAGCATAGCGGCATACCTACTACAGTTATTACCTCTTGGAGGTATCTAGGTTGCCCCGCACTACTTGCTCTCCTCTCTTGTGGTGGAACTATACCTGTGGATCCATATTCCATGTATTTCTGTACCTATGTGGACTGTTCTTATAAGCCGGATATAAAAGTTGATTGGAGAGGGGAAAACATATAAAGAAGTGCAGAAAATGATAGGCTGCTCAGCTAAAATAATCGCAAATGCTTTAAAATGGCAACCAAAAACTGAAAGACGTGCTAGAAAGCAAAAAACTACCATTCGAATGGATAGAAGGACTACCAAAATGGCAAGGACTCAGACAACAATCAGCTCCAGGAAGATCAAAGAAGGTCTAAAGTTACCTGTGAGTACTGTTACAATTAGAAGACGCCTATGTGAAGCCAAGCTATCTGCAAGAAACCCCCGCAAAGTCCCACTGATGAAAAAAAGACGTGCTAAAGAGGTTACAATTACAAATTACAAAGAGCACATTAACTGGCCTAAAGAGAAATGGCGCAACATTTTGTGGACTGATGAAAATACGATTGGTTTTTTTGGGTCTACTGGTGAGACCGTTTCACAACTTCACTGTTGAGTGCAAGACTGTACATTATGGTATTCAGGCATACAAAGTCAATCAGCTACTTGCCTATTAGGCTGGACCTGTATTATGCCCGCCAGATTATGGATAGACAGGCTCCGGTGATGGAGCACAAGTCTGTACATTATGGCATTCAGGCATACAGAGTCACTCAGCTACTTGCTTAATAGGCTGGACCTGTACAATGCCCGCCAGATTATGGATAGACAGGCTCCGGTGATGGAGTGCAAGTCTATACATTATGGCATTCAGGCATACAGAGTCAATCAGCTACCTGCTTAGTAGGCTGGACCTGTATTATGCCCGCCAGATTATCGATAGACAGGCTCCAGTGATGGTCATGAGGATATAGAGCATAGAGGCATACCTACTACAGTTATTACCTCTTGGAGGTATCTAGGTTGCCCCGCACTACTTGCTCTCCTCTCTTGTGGTGGAACAATACCTGTGGATCCATATTCCATGTATTTCGGTACCTATATGGACTGTTCTTATCAGCCGTATATAAAAGTTGATTGGAGAGGGGAAAACGTATAAAGAAGTGCAGAAAATAATAGGCTGCTCAGCTAAAATAATCGCAAATGCTTTAAAATGGCAACCAAAAACTCAAACACGTGCTAGAAAGCGACAAACTACCATTCGAATGGATAGAAGAATAGCCAAAATGGCAAGGACTCAGACAACAATCAGCTCCAGGAAGATCAAAGAAGGTCGGTCTAAAGTTACCTGTGAGTACTGCTACAATTAGAAGACGCCTATGTGAAGCCAAGCTATCTGCAAGAAACCCCCGCAAAGTCCCACTGATGAAAAAAAGACATGTGCTGAAGAGGTTACAATTTGCCAAAGAGCACATTAACTGGCCTAAAGAGAAATGGCGCAACATTTTGTGGACTGATGAAAATACGATTGGTTTTTTTGGGTCTACTGGTGAGACCGTTTCACAACTTCACTGTTGAGTGCAAGACTGAACATTATGGCATTCAGGCATACAAAGTCAATCAGCTACTTGCCTATTAGGCTGGACCTGTATTATGCCCGCCAGATTATGGATAGACAGGCTCCGGAGAGGGAGTTCAAGTCTGTACATTATGGCATTCAGGCATACAAAGTCAATCAGCTACTTGCCTATTAGGCTGGACCTGTATTATGCCCGCCAGGATATGCATAGACAGGCTCCGGAGAGGGAGTTCAAGTCTGTACATTGTGGCATTCAGGCATACAGAGTCAATCAGCTACTTGCCTATTAGGCTGGACCTGTATTATGCCCGCCAGGATATGCATAGACAAGCTCCGGAGAGGGAGTGCAAGTCTGTACATTGTGGCATTCAGGCATACAGAGTCAATCAGCTACTTGCCTATTAGGCTGGACCTGTATTATGCCCGCCAGATTATGCATAGACAGGCTCCGGTGATGGAGTGCAAGTCTATACATTATGGCATTCAGGCATACAGAGTCAATCAGCTACTTGCTTAGTAGGCTGGACCTGTATTATGCCCGCCAGATTATCGATACACAGGCTCCAGTGATGGTCATGAGGATATAGAGCATAGCGGCATACCTACTACAGTTATTACCTCTTGGAGGTATCTAGGTTGCCCCGCACTACTTGCTCTCCTCTCTTGTGGTGGAACTGTACCTGTGGATCCATATTCCATGTATTTCTGTACCTATATGGACTGTTCTTATCAGCCATATATAAAAGTTGATTGGAGAGGGGAAAACATATAAAGAAGTGCAGAAAATGATAGGCTGCTCAGCTAAAATAATCGCAAATGCTTTAAAATGGCAACCAAAAACTCAAAGACGTGCTAGAAAACGACAAACTACCATTCGAATGGATAGAAGAATAGCCAAAATGGCAAGGACTCAGACAACAATCAGCTCCAGGAAGATCAAAGAAGGTCTAAAGTTACCTGTGAGGACTGTTACAATTAGAAGACGCCTATGTGAAGCCAAACTATCTGCAACAAACCCCCGCAAAGTCCAACTATTGAAAAAAAGACGTGCTGAAGAGGTTACAATTTGCCAAACAGCACATTGACTGGCCTAAAGAGAAATGGCGCAACATTTTGTGGACTGATAAAAATACGATTGGTTTTTTTCAGTCTACTGGTGAGACCGTTTCACAACTTCACTGTTGAGTGCAAGACTGAACATTATGGCATTCAGGCATACAAAGTCAATCAGCTACTTGCCTATTAGGCTGGACCTGTACAATGCCCGCCAGATTATGGATAGACAGGCTCCGGTGATGGAGCACAAGTCTGTACATTATGGCATTCAGGCATACAGAGTCACTCAGCTACTTGCTTAATAGGCTGGACCTGTACAATGCCCGCCAGATTATGGATAGACAGGCTCCGGTGATGGAGTGCAAGTCTATACATTATGGCATTCAGGCATACAGAGTCAATCAGCTACCTGCTTAGTAGGCTGGACCTGTATTATGCCCGCCAGATTATCGATAGACAGGCTCCAGTGATGGTCATGAGGATATAGAGCATAGAGGCATACCTACTACAGTTATTACCTCTTGGAGGTATCTAGGTTGCCCCGCACTACTTGCTCTCCTCTCTTGTGGTGGAACAATACCTGTGGATCCATATTCCATGTATTTCGGTACCTATATGGACTGTTCTTATCAGCCGTATATAAAAGTTGATTGGAGAGGGGAAAACGTATAAAGAAGTGCAGAAAATAATAGGCTGCTCAGCTAAAATAATCGCAAATGCTTTAAAATGGCAACCAAAAACTCAAACACGTGCTAGAAAGCGACAAACTACCATTCGAATGGATAGAAGAATAGCCAAAATGGCAAGGACTCAGACAACAATCAGCTCCAGGAAGATCAAAGAAGGTCGGTCTAAAGTTACCTGTGAGTACTGCTACAATTAGAAGACGCCTATGTGAAGCCAAGCTATCTGCAAGAAACCCCCGCAAAGTCCCACTGATGAAAAAAAGACATGTGCTGAAGAGGTTACAATTTGCCAAAGAGCACATTAACTGGCCTAAAGAGAAATGGCGCAACATTTTGTGGACTGATGAAAATACGATTGGTTTTTTTGGGTCTACTGGTGAGACCGTTTCACAACTTCACTGTTGAGTGCAAGACTGAACATTATGGCATTCAGGCATACAAAGTCAATCAGCTACTTGCCTATTAGGCTGGACCTGTATTATGCCCGCCAGATTATGGATAGACAGGCTCCGGAGAGGGAGTTCAAGTCTGTACATTATGGCATTCAGGCATACAAAGTCAATCAGCTACTTGCCTATTAGGCTGGACCTGTATTATGCCCGCCAGGATATGCATAGACAGGCTCCGGAGAGGGAGTTCAAGTCTGTACATTGTGGCATTCAGGCATACAGAGTCAATCAGCTACTTGCCTATTAGGCTGGACCTGTATTATGCCCGCCAGGATATGCATAGACAAGCTCCGGAGAGGGAGTGCAAGTCTGTACATTGTGGCATTCAGGCATACAGAGTCAATCAGCTACTTGCCTATTAGGCTGGACCTGTATTATGCCCGCCAGATTATCGATAGACAGGCTCCGGTGATGGAGTGCAAGTCTATACATTATGGCATTCAGGCATACAGAGTCAATCAGCTACTTGCTTAGTAGGGTGGACCTGTATTATGCCCGCCAGATTATCGGTACACAGGCTCCAGTGATGGTCATGAGGATATAGAGCATAGCGGCATACCTACTACAGTTATTACCTCTTGGAGGTATCTAGGTTGCCCCGCACTACTTGCTCTCCTCTCTTGTGGTGGAACTATACCTGTGGATCCATATTCCATGTATTTCTGTACCTATATGGACTGTTCTTATCAGCCGTATATAAAAGTTGATTGGAGAGGGGAAAACATATAAAGAAGTGCAGAAAATGATAGGCTGCTCAGCTAAAATAATCGCAAATGCTTTAAAATGGCAACCAAAAACTCAAAGACGTGCTAGAAAACGACAAACTACCATTCGAATGGATAGAAGAATAGCCAAAATGGCAAGGACTCAGACAACAATCAGCTCCAGGAAGATCAAAGAAGGTCTAAAGTTACCTGTGAGGACTGTTACAATTAGAAGACGCCTATGTGAAGCCAAACTATCTGCAACAAACCCCCGCAAAGTCCAACTGTTGAAAAAAAGACGTGCTGAAGAGGTTACAATTTGCCAAAGAGCACACTGACTGGCCTAAAGAGAAATGGCGCAACATTTTGTGGACTGATGAAAATACGATTGGTTTTTTTCGGTCTACTGGTGAGACCGTTTCACAACTTCACTGTTGAGTGCAAGACTGAACATTATGGCATTCAGGCATACAAAGTCAATCAGCTACTTGCCTATTAGGCTGGACCTGTATTATGCCCGCCAGATTATGCATAGACAAGCTCCGGAGAGGGAGTGCAAGTCTGTACATTATGGCATTCAGGCATACAGAGTCAATCAGCTACTTGCTTAATAGGCTGGACCTGTATTATGCCCGCCAGATTATGCATAGACAAGCTCCGGAGAGGGAGTGCAAGTCTGTACATTATGGCATTCAGGCATACAGAGTCAATCAGCTACTTGCCTATTAGGCTGGACCTGTATTATGCCCGCCAGATTATGCATAGACAAGCTCCGGAGAGGGAGTGCAAGTCTGTACATTATGGCATTCAGGCATACAGAGTCACTCAGCTACTTGCCTATTAGGCTGGACCTGTATTATGCCCACCAGATTATGCATAGACAGGCTCCGGTGATGGAGTGCAAGTCTATACATTATATACATTATGGCATTCGGGGGGGGGGGGTACAGTATGTTCTCCTTACATATTCACATGAGAAGGGGCTTCCAGATTCCGAGGGGGCTCATCCTCACCTCTTTCCTGGCCTGCCAGGCTGCATGCATAAATTAGAGCCTGGTATGGATTTTGGGGGTAGGGAGGACATCATGCCATTTTTTTAGGGACTGACCAGAGAGGGATTACTTTGACGCAGTTGGCCAGCTTAAACATGTATTGCAATGCATGTGAACTAAAAATCCCTGTTTTTATGCAAAGTTTTCATTCAGAATTTTTAAATTTTACTGGAAATGACATCCTACACATAGCTTCCAGGTTCTTTCTATTTAGAGGAGATCAGCAAATGCATATTTACTATTCTCTATGCCTTCTAACCAACGACACCCACAGGTGGTACAGTGGAGCCTGGGAAACATGGTGGAGGGGAAGTGGGGGCACACTTCCAGGGTCACAGAAACCAATCAGGTGCCTGTACAGACATCCGATTGCTTACATTAGAAAGCCAACAGTTGGCATGTGGAGTGCACACACACCACAAGCTGCTGCTGGAATGTGTGCAAAACTCCTTGCTGCCGTCGATGTAAGGCATACAGCACTGGCAGTAAAAAGGTTAGCCCATTTGTTTCAAAAGCATAAAATAATACCAATGTATTTGTTAGTTTATTTTGTTCTGGACATTAACACTGACATTTTAGAGATAGGCAACTCCTATCCTCATATTCATTAGTGGTTCCAAATGAATAATAACTACTGTAGTAGGGAACAGACACAAAAAGATACACTCAGCATCTCTCCAAATCACTGTTCTGTTTATTCGGCGCATTTGAAGTTTTTTTATACACATAATTACGTAGGTATCACATTAATATTACAATAGTACTTTTATGGTAAGAAGGGGCGTTACATAGGCAGGCTAATTTCTAATCAGGACTTGAAGGCATGCAAACGTAATCAAAACATTATTAGTGCCATGTGCACAATGAGTGCAGTGTGCAATACGTAGGTAAAGCATACGAAATAGAATCGATTTTGTACACAATTTACACATTTCCTTTACAATCTCCCCTCTTTTGATCAATAGTTTACATTCTGATCACAGACTACACCTATCATGTCCTTTAACCTGGAACCTCCTTCCATTTAGGAGCAACTAGTCCCGGCCTAGGAGGCAAATGCCACTGTAGAGAATCTAATAGCTGAGAGCAGCTATATCATTACAAATGACCTTTAATTGGGACTAAAACGTACAGAAAAAACAAATGATTGATAAGAAATATTTACAGAATAATTGGCTGTACACTCAGTTCCTGTGGCCAGAATGGCCTTGTAGCTTTATTGTGGACATGCTGACTTATCAGCATAGTTACATACAGACAATTCTACATAAAATGGAAGATATATAAAAGACAACATGACTTTCACATGGCTGAACTACTTTTCAAATCACATTTAATATACATATATCCCTTACTAATATATTTATTAAAGCATTTGAAACCATGGGTCGCAAACATACACCAGACTGTGATTCCAAACACAGAGATACTTTCATGTAGTCATTTTTGCAGTGTCTGGTGTGTGACTTTTCCTTCACGTTTTGTAAACCGTACATGAAATAGACACTGTATTGATTCCTCCAACCACTTCCTTATATATGTATATATACATATACATATATATACACATATATATATATATATATAATATACATACATACATACATATACACAAACACACATACACACACTTTGCAGCCAAAGTGAACCTTATTGGCATCCCAGTCTCAATCCGTAGGGTTCAGTATTGAGTTGGCCCACCCCTTACAGCTATAACAGCTTCAACTCTTCTGAAAAGGCTGTCCATGAGGTTTAGGAGTGTGTCTATGGGAATGTTTGACCATTCTTCCAGAAGCGTATTTGTGAGGTCAGGCACTGATGTCAGATGAGAAGGCCTGGCTCGCAGTCTCCGCTCTAATTCATCCCAAAGGTGTTCTATCGGGTTGGGTTTAAAACTCTGTGCAGGCCAGTCAAGTTCTTGCACCCCATACTCACTCATCCATGTCTTTATGGACTTTGCTTTGTGCACTGGTGCGCAGTCATGTTGGAACAGGAAGGGGTCATCCCTAAAGTGTTCCCACAAAGTTGGGAGCATGAAATTGTCCAAAATGTTTTGGTATGCTGACGCCTTAAGAATTCCCTTCACTGGAACTAAGGGGTCAAACCCAACCCCTGTAAAACAACCCCGTACCATAATCCCCCTCCTACGAACATTACACTTGGCACAATGCAGTCAGGCAAGTACTCTTCTCCTGGCGCAATTGCCAAACCCTGACTCGTCCATCGGATTGCCAGACAGAGAAGCGTGATTCGTCACTCCAGAGAACACATCTCCATCGCTCTAAAATCCAGTGGCAGCATGCTTTACACCACTGCATCAGACGCTTCAGTATTCGCTGACCCCGCTCTGTCATTTTACTTGGCCTACCACTTTGTGGCTGAGTTGCTGCTGTTCCCAGTTGCTTCCACTTTCTTATAATACCAATAGCAGTTGACGTGGAATATTTAGTTAGTAGCAAGGAAATTTCATGGATGGACTTATTGCACAGGTGACAGCCTATCACGGTACCACGCTTGAATTCACTGAGCTCTTGAGAGCGACCCATTCTTTCACAAATGTTTGTAGAAGCAGTCTGCATGCCTAGGTGCTTGATTTTATACACCTGTGGCCATGGAGGTGATTGGAACACCTGAATCCAATGATTTGGAGGGGCGTCCCAATACTTTTGGCAATATAGTGTATATCTCAATGGTTTGCTTTTTCCTACCATGCTCTTTGTGTAAGAACTCAAGTTTCATGTTCTAAAAGGACAGCCTTTTCCTGGCAATATTATCATTTCTCTTTGTTTGCTCTGATGTTAATTTTAGGTAGATAACACAAGTTCTTCGTTTCTATCTTACATATTTTCCTGATGTCACAACATAATATATGATAACAAGACACCCACGAGTCCTGAAAGAATTGAGCTCTGTCATTTCAAAGCCAACATCCCAATAAGTGTATATTGATTGCTTTGTGTGAAAGTTATAGCGTCTACAAACTATGGTATAGATACTGCAATTTACGCCATTTTTTTGCTATACAGTGCTGCGCTAGTTTAACGGACAATTGCATGCAATACGGTACATAAATGAAAATTATGTCCTTTTTTTCCACACAAATAGAGCTTTCTTTTGGTGGTATTTGATCACCTGTGCACTTTTTATTTTTGGCGCTATAAACAAAAACATTTTGAAGAAAAAATTTTTCTTAGAAAAAAACAATATTTTCTCATTTCAGTCATAAAAAATATCCAAAAAAACTAAAATTTAGCCATAAATGTAGGCCAAAATGTATTCTGCTACATGTTTTTGGTTACAAAAAAAAAATCACAGTAAGTGTGTATTTATTGCTTCGTGTGAAAGTTATAGCGTCTACAAACTATGGTATAGATAATGGAATTTACACAGCTTTTACTTTCTGACTGCCCATCACATTTCTTGAGGTGCTAAAATACCAGGATAGTACAAACACTCTCAAATGACCTCTTTTCGCAAAGTAGACACCCTAAGCCAGTGATGGCGAACCTTTTTGAGCCCAAGTGCCCAAACTGCAACACAAAAACAACTTTTTTATTTCAAAGTGCCAACACTGCAATTAACCACTTGCCTACCGGGCACTTCTACCCCCTTCCTGCCCAGGCCAATTTTCAGCTTTCAGTGCTGTTGCACTTGACAATGACAATTGTGCGGTCATACAACACTGTAACCATATGAAATTTTTATCATTTTTTTCACACAAATAGAGCTTTTTTTGGTGATATTTAATCACCACTGGGTGTTTTATTTTTTGCACTATAAATGAAAAAAGAGCAAAAAATTCAAAACAAAAAAGGTTTTCTTTGCTTCTATTATACAATTTTGCAAACAGGTAATGTTTCTTCTTTGATATGCGTTGGTGAGGCTGCACTGATAGGCAGTACTGATGGGCACTGATGAGGTGGCACAGATAGGTAGCACTGATGAGGCGGCACTGGTGGGCATTGATGAGGAGGCACTGTTGATGCACTAATATGCAGCAATGATGGGCACTGATAAGCGGCACTGACTGATAGCACCAACTGGAGGCACTGACAGACGGCACTGACCGGTGGCACTGCTGGGCATCATTGATGGATGACACTGATGGGCAGCACTGATGGGCAACACTGCTGGGCACTGACAGCCAGCACTACTGGGCAGCACTGACCGGTGGCACTGCTGGGCAGCACTGATGGGCAACACTGCCTGGCACTGATGGGTGACACTTCTGGGTACTAATGGATGACACTGCTGGGCACTGCTGAACGCCACTGATAATCAGTGCCCTGATTATTAGTGCAGATCTCTACTGTCACCTTTGCCGGTTATCTGCAGTACTTTCTTCAATCTGTGACAGCGTGAAGAAAGTGCAGCCGATAACCGGCAACTGTATTTACATTGTGATCTGCTGTGTCATTTGATACAGTTGATCACGTGGTAAAAGGCTGCTGTGATTGGCCTTTTACCTTATCACGTGATCAGCTGTATCCGTAGGACACAGCGATCTCCGGCAGCGCAGGGTGTGTGCCACTGGGTTCGCGTTCTGGGACGCCCTCCCAGAACTAGACAACCGTGCTGTAGCCATCTTTCGGCTATAGCATGGTTGGCAAGCACCTCTTACCTCTGGCAGTGTCAGTGTGGCTTCCAACCCAGCAGCTCATTCCCATCCACGCTAAACATGTCGCCGCTGGCCCCGGAGCAGTGTGGGAGCCTCTTCCGCTCTTCCACGCCCATCCCCGGCTACATCCACCCTGGTGCCAGAGCCGCATAGGAGCCGTTTTCCTCTCGTCCACGCCCACCCTGGCCCCAGAGACATGTGGGAGATGTAGTTCAATGGGGGTCCAGTGCGGATGAGATCTGGATGGCCGGTCAGTGTGCGTGGTCCATGTGCGCTCATCTTCCTCTTCTTGCTGGCGTGCCCACTGAGATGGCTCTGCGTGCCAGCTCTGGCACGCGTGCCATAGGTTCGCCATCACTGCCCTAAGCTATCTCCTGAGAGGCATATTGAGTCCATGGAAGATTTATTTTTTTTCCCACAAGTTTCTGGAAAATGACAAAAACATTTTGATTTTTTTTTTACACAAATTAAAACAAATCAGGTGAACAGTGTAGGAATTACAACAGTTTGCATATGTGCCTCCCACTTGTTAAGGGACCAAAAGTAATGGGACAATTGACTTCTCAGCTGTCAGCTGGCCAGGTGTGTGTTATTCCCTCATTATCCCAATTACAAAGAGCCGATACAAGGTCCAGTGTTCATTTCAAGTGTGCTTTTTGCATTTGGAATCTGTTGCTGTCAACTCTCAAGATGAGATCCAAAGAGCTGTCACTATCAGTGAAGCAAGCCATCATTAGGCTGAAAAAACAAAACAAACCCATCAGAGAGATAGCAAAAACATTAGGCGTGGCCAAAACAACTGTTTGGAACATTCTTAAAAAGAAGGAACGCACTGGTGAGCTCTGCAACACCAAAAGACCCGGAAGACCACGGAAAAACACTGTGGTGGGTGACCGAAGAATTCTTTCCCTGGTGAAGAAAACACCCTTCACAACAGTTGGCCAGATCAAGAACACTCTCCAGGAGGTAGGTGTATGTGTGTCAAAGTCAACAATCAAGAGAAGACTTCACCAGAGTGAATACAGAGGGTTCACCACAAGATGTAAATCATTGGTAAGCCTCAAAAACGGGAAGGCCAGATTAGAGTTTGCCAAACGACATCTAAAAATGCCTTCACAGTTCTGGAACAACATCCTATGGACAGATGAGACCAACATCAACCTGTACCAGAGTGATGGGAAGAGAAGAGTATGGAGAAGGAAAGGAACTGCTCATGATCCTAAGCATACCACCTCATCAATGAAGCATGGTGGTGGTAGTGTCATGGCGTGGGCATGTATGGCTGTATATTTTTTGATGATGTGACTGCTGAAAAAAGCAGCAGGATGATTTCTAAAGTGTTTCGGGCAATATTATCTGCTCATAATCAGTCAAATGCTTCAGAACTCATTGGACGCCGCTTCACAGTGCAGATGGACAATGACCCAAAGCATACTGCAAAAGCAACCAAAGAGTTTTCTAAGGGAAAGAAGTAGAATGTTATGCAATGGCCAAGTCAATCACCTGACCTGAATCCGATTGAGCATGCATTTCACTTGCTGAAGACAAAACTGAAGGGAAAATGCCTCAAGAACAAGCAGGAACTGAAGACAGTTGCAGTAGAGGCCTGGCAGAGCATCACCAGGGATGAAACCCAGCGTCTGGTGATATCTTTTCGTTCCAGACTTCAGGCTGTAATTGACTGCAAAGGATTTGCAACCAAGTATTAAAAAGTGAAAGTTTGATTTATGATTATCATTCTGTCCCATTACTTTTGGTCCCTTAACAAGTGGGAGGCACATATGCAAACTGTTGTAATTCATACAACGTTCACCTGATTTGGATGTAAATACCCTCAAATTAAAGCTGACAGTCTGCAGTTAAAGCACTTCTTGTTCGTTTCATTTCAAATCCATGGTGGTGGTTTATAGAGCCAAAAATGTTAGAATTGTGTCGATGTCCCAATATTTATGGACCTGACTGTATTTCTCGCACAAGTCATGGGTATATGTGGAATTACACCCCAAAATACATTCTGCTACTTCTACCGAGTGTGGGGATACCACATGTGTGAGACTTTTTGGGAGCCTAGCCACATACAGGAGCCTGAAATCCAATGACCACTTTGAAAGCCTGAAGGTGCGTAACTTCCTCATTTCACTTCCTCAATACCGATCACAGTTTCGAAGGCCCTGACATGCCAGGATAACACCAAACCCCCCCCCCCCCAAATGACCCCTTTCTGGAAAGTAGACACCCCAAGGAATTTAAAAAGAGGCATGGTGAGTATTTTGCAGATCTCATTTTTTATCACAAGGTTTTGAAATATAAAAAAAGAATAGAAAAAATATGTTTTTGTTTTTTTTCTTCATTTTCCAAAAACTTGTGGCAACAAATGAGATCTGCAAAATACGTACCATGCTTCTTATCAAATTCCTTGGGGTGTCTACTTTCCAAAAAGGTGTCATTTAGGGGGGTTAGGTGCTATCTTGGCATTTCAGGGCCTCCGAAACTGTGACAGGTAGTCTGGAAGTGTAATGAGGAAATAAAGCCCTTTAAAAGCCTGAAGGTGCTTATTGGATTTTGGACTTTCAAAAAAACAAAAGGGACCAACAATCTGTGTATGAAAAAAAACAGAAAACCATCAGCCAGATCAAAAAACTATAAAACAACCGGCTGCAAGTGGCATCTATCCTAACAGGGTGCATGGAATTGGTGAGATGCGTCTGTGATTTTATTTATTACTCCCACATCACGGACAGCACATCATGCTATTATCAGACCTTTAGATCTCATTTTTATAGAACATTTTCTCATGTATCCTGTCCATTTAGGCTCAGTTAAGTATTAAGACAGCTGCAATATAACCACCTCATGGTAAACTAAAGTAACCCCATATCCACCCTATTAGATTGGAAGCTCTTATGAGCAGGGTCCTTTCAATACTCTTTGTTTTTTATTGTATTGTAACTGGACCAGCTCCCGTTATATTGTAAAGTGCTGCGCAAACTGTTGGTACTATATAAATCCCGTATAATAATAATAACAATAATAATAGTTACAGATTGTCCCAATAACCTATATTCCATTTCCAAACAAAGTTTGTCTAAACCAATTAAAATATATCTATATCATTAATACCATTGTTAAATGCAGTCTCATTAACAGTACAAAGACAGTTCACGGGCCTTAACCATCAAATCTGTGAAACTTTGACTACAGTAACGGAGTACAACTGAATCAGAGAGCGGAATAGAAAAGGTTTTTCTGTAGGGATTTCTAGTAAAGGTAATAGTAGGCATCTTAAAGTGTTGGGTCTTAGGCGGGACCAACCATTCGAAAAGTGAATAAAACAGAATATAGATAGGATACAGACCTTTGATCCCACACAGCCCAAAGCTCCCAACTGTCCCTAATTTTGAGGGACTGTCCCTCATTCGGTACCAAAGTTCCTCTGTCCTGCTTTCCTCCTCATTTGTCTCTCATTTTGGTCTGATCTATATAGTTGTAGATAAAATGCACCACTTAGCTATCAAAAAGTGTTACACAGGGGGGCGTGTCCAAGATGGCGCCGGGAGCAGATGTTTCTCCCTGAGGCTCCGGCACCCTGATCCTCCATCCGGGGTACGGAGGACGCCCACAACGGATCCCCGGCTGCCAAGACCTTGCTCGACATCCGAGGAGGGGTGTCGGGTTCCTCTGCCCCTTTTCTGAGCATCTGGGGCGCGGGGCGGATTATGGCCTACCGCGGCGTGTGAAGCCGCGGTGTTTTCTAGATCCGCGGCTGGAGCGGATCGCCGCCGCGGCCGGACCGCCGCACTGCCGCCCTGCCCACCAGGGTCTGGACACAGGTCAGCTAGTGGGTTCCCCTGATCCTCCTGGTGGCCCTGTGGACTACACATTATCCCTGCAGGATCCCAGCAAGATACTGGGGATCTGATCTGCTGCAGGAATGGTGCTGGATGGGGGAAGGAATCTCTCTTAATAACCCCCTTCCCCAGTGGATAGATCAGGGGTGTCTGGGATATTTTTTGACAGCCTCTACACAGTCTGCATACCCGGCCTATGTACCATAACCATCTACATTTCACTGACTGTAGCATTATGTTAAACCTTCTGTGAATACCTCCCCGGTGGGGGACACGTACACGAGCCAAGGGGGAAATGCCAGAGTGACCTCCCTGTGCCGTGCCACCGAGACATTCTTCTCGGCCTTTGGGCTTTTACACCCTAACATATCACTTCAATAGTCTGAGGGTGCCTTGGAAACCTGTGGACCACTCTCGGCAATGCACCGCACTCCCCGCACTAAACTTAAACACCGGGCCCGACAGCAATCCCCTTCGCAGGGCCACATCGCTAAACTGATACCTAGCCTGCCTGAGCCTGATGATAACACCCAACTTCCAGGTGACCCTGAGTCTGACGGCGATAGTCAGCGGCAATTCCCATCGGGGATGGCTGATTCTCTTGAACACAATCCCGAAACCTTGCTACACAAATTTCATGCTATAGTGCGAGAGGAGATTACTGCTGCCTCACGTAAATTATCTTCTGATCTGGCGAGAGGCCTAAAGGAGTTGGGCCTTCGCGCCCACCAATTGGAACAACGTATGGATCTGGCGACTACAGTTTTGGAGGGTCACGAACAAGAAGTGGAGGATTTACATGCTGAGCTGGACACTTTGAAAGATAAGTTGGAGGATGCTGAGAATAGAGCTCGCAGGGATAATCTCCGCATCCGCGGAATCCCGGAGGCAATCACTGATTTGCAGGGCACTGCAACTGCTCTTTTCCAGGAGCTGGCCCCTGAGATCCCTATGGAACGTCTGGAGTTTGACCGTATCCATAGAGCTCTAGCACCTAAGCCCACGGAGGGTCCTCCCAGAGACATTATAATTAAATTCCACTTTTATCGCACTAAAGAACGTCTACTGCAGGCGGCTCGGAACCGTTCGGTTTTGGAGTTTCAAGGTCACTCTGTTCATCTGTTTGCGGATCTGTCCCCAGTCACGATTGCCAAACGTCGTACCGTGAGACCTTATCTTCAGATTCTTCAGTCAGCTGATATCAAGTACAGATGGGGCTTCCCTTTCAAGCTTTCATTCTCCTTTCAAGGTCGTCAATTCCAGGCTTCTTCGCCAGCGGATCTTCGGCGTCACTTTCGGGAGCTCAACTTGGAGTTGCCACAATCCCAGAGTGAGGAGACTTTAATACCTACGCGTCATCGAAATTCCCAGTCTTCGCGTAAATCTCCTCCTAGTCAAAGTGGTTCACAGGCCCTTCGATCCCTACAGGCCCAGCGCTTTCAGGAAATCTCTGCGACTTGATGTTTAGAAGCTGGCCGCCAGTATGTAGATATTTAAGTTTCTACGGGCTCGCCAAGTTGACATTGCTTGTTTGCAAGAAACCCACTTCTCCACTACCTCTGCCCCAAAATATTTTGATGCACGTTACCCTCAGATATTTCAGGCTACTGGTCCCACTAAACAGAGAGGCGTATTGGTTGCCTTCCATAGTAAAACTCCGTTTGTCTGTGTGAGGCGTATTGCTGATCCCAATGGCAGATACCTTTTGCTCCAGGGCACGATCCATGGAATAGATGTTACCATAATGTCCTACTACGCTCCTAACGTCAACCCCGGACCTTTTCTGTCACACCTATGTTCTCTCCTGGCCACACATCAAAGGGGTACGCTTCTGATGGCTGGGGATTCAAATTTAGTGCTAAATCTTGCACTGGATAAATATCCAGCGGAGCGCTCTGACCCTTCCACATCAGCGAAGTCCTTTGTACGGACGTTAATTACCCATGATCTGGTAGATTTATGGCGTGAATTTCATCCTCAGGGGAAAGACTACACTTATTATTCACACCCTCATCATTCTCATTCCAGAATTGATCATGCCTTCGTTTCACGTAAACACCTCACTTTGGTTCGTTCCATTTCTATCCTAACGGTCCCATGGTCAGATCATGAGCCTATTTTGGTAGTCTGTCGATCTCTCCTTTGTAGGCCTACCTTCTCTTCGTGGATAATGAATGACTCCTCGCTTTCGCTGAAGGAGATTCAGACGGAGCTACATCGGAAGTCTCAGGAATATTTTCAATTAAACTCGGGTTCTGTCTCTTCTTCAGTAACTTTGTGGGAAGCGTACAAGGCAGTTCTTAGGGGACATATTATCCAAATAGCTGCAAGGCGAAAGAAGGAAAGACAGCTTAAACAACGTCAGTTGGAATCGAAGTTAGCTTCCGCGTCAGCCCAGTTTAAACAGTCATCTTCTCCGTCCAATCGTAGACTGTTGGATCAGGCTCGTTTGGAATTGGACCTGTGTTTAACAGATGAGGCTGAGCGCTCCTTACGTTGGACTCGCCAGAAGTGGTATAGCAAAGCAAACAAACCAGACTCTATGTTGGCCCGTAGACTGCGTTCTTTTGTGCAACACCCCAAACCGATATCTTTACGTACTCGTCGCAATACCCTTACGAGCAACCCTGTAGCGGTTTTAGAGGAGTTCCGGCACAGACTAGCTAAACTTTACTCTGATCCCACCCGGGCTGACCCCCAGTCTATTTCTGACTTTCTATCTAGTTTGCCCTTACCTACTTTAACGTCGGCCCATAAGGATTTGATGGACCGTAATATCCAAGTATCTGAGGTTTTGCAATGTATAACAGAACTGAAAACGGGCAAACGCCCAGGTCCTGATGGATACACGGCACTATATTATAAGAAATTAGCTGATGTGCTCGCTCCCCACCTTGCCGCTATGTTTAATGCGGTGAAGGGAGGTTCGAATTTTTCCCCGGACTCCTTAACTGCTAATGTGGTTATGATCCCTAAACCGGATCGAGATCACTCTTCCTGGGCTAATTATAGGCCTATCTCTCTTATCAATATCGATATGAAGATTCTTACTAAGATTTTGGCTACTCGATTGAATTCCTTCCTTTCTCGTCTGATCAAAAAGGACCAGGTGGGATTTGTTCCCCACAGGCAGGCCGGCGATGCTATCAGACGTATTTTACAATTGCAACATATGGCCCATACTCGTAAAATCGACATGATGCTCTTATCCTTAGACATTAATAAGGCCTTCGACACTTTATCCTGGCCATATCTCCTGTCGGTCCTCCACCGTTTTGGCTTTGGCCCTTCCTTCTTACGATGGATCTCTTCGCTATATACATCCCCTCAAGCGAAGCTTAGATACTACGGATTTGAGTCTTCTACGTTCTCGGTTGCCAGAGGTACTAGACAGGGTTGTCCGCTTTCCCCTTTACTTTTTATCCTAGCTTTGGAACCGTTGGTAGAAGCCATCCGTATACATCCTGATATTAAGGGAATTGATGTGGCAGGCTCCCAACATAAATTGTCGTTGTTTGCGGATGACATATTATTGTCAATATCGAATCCGGGGGTTACTTTGCCTAATTTGCTCGCAGTTCTCGATTCCTTTGCCACCCTCTCAGGTTTACATGTCAATCCAGCTAAATCAAGAGCTATGTCGGTTACCCTCCCACCATCACTATTGACTACTTTGAAGCAAACGTTCCCTTTCCAATGGCTTTCGGCCTTACCATATCTAGGAATTAAGCTTACCCCGACATATGATGGACTGTATCAGGCTAACTTTCCCACTGTCTTTCATGAGTTGACCGAGCTATTGTCCTCTTGGTCTCATTTCCCGCTATCGTGGTTCGGCAGAATTAATGCAATCCGTATGACCTATCTCCCTAAACTACTTTACCTATTTCGTGTTCTGCCAGTTTCAGTACCTTCGCATATATTGCGTATACATCAGCGAAAACTTTTGTCCTTTATTTGGAACTCCTCTCGACCCAGAATTAGCAAACATATCTTATTCGCGCGGCGGAGTGCGGGCGGGTTATCTGTTCCAAATCTCCAGTCTTACTATTTGGCGGCTAACATTGCCCCTTTAGCTCATATTCATGCATCTCACCATTTCCCCCTGTGGGCTGTAGTAGATATGATGGATTCTCACCCGATACCGCTCTGCTCCCTATATCCCAACGTCCATCTACCCTTAGCCCAACGCTGACGCTTTCGCTTCGTCTTTGGGATTCTATCAAATACTCCGCTGGCCTTATCTCTCCTCACCTGCCTCTGATACGTCTATTGCATAACCCATTATTCCCTCCGGGGAAGGATAATCCTAGACAGTTTGCCTGGTGGCAGGCGCATGGTTTTTATGATGTTCACTCACTCCTATCTCCCACTAGAATAATTACCTTTGACACTCTGCGTTCTTCTTATAACATTCCTCTCCGAGAACATTTTGGTTATCTTCAGCTTCGTCACTTTATTCATACTCTAATACGTACGCATCCAGGACCTTATCGTCTATCCCCTTTTGAAAGCCAGTGCAGACATAGACCTCATGCTCCGGGTCTGATCTCCTTGATTTATTCTTCCATTATATCTTATAGAACCCCTCCGGTTCGTTCCTATCATCAGCGTTGGCAGTCTGAATTAGGGGGGACCTTGGATCAACAGGACTGGCAGAACATGACCCAAACACTATCTAAGTGTTCCAGGAATGTCATTATCCTTGAGAATGCCAACAAAATTCTATACCGATGGTATTATACGCCTGCTCGTTTAGCTAGTTTTATCCCTACCTATTCCCCGGTCTGTTTTCGGGGATGCCAACAATTGGGCACCATGGCCCACATTTGGTGGACTTGCCCTAAAGTAAGCAGGTTATGGATTAGAGTGTATGCCGTCCTCCGCACTATTCTTCATACAGACATTAAGCGTAACCCGTATGAAGCGCTTCTGTTTAAACCACTAGAGGGCCTTCTCCGCTCTGAACGGCAGCTAAAATCACACTTATTTATGGCAACTAAATTGACAATTGCGAGGGCTTGGAAGACTCCTGTCCTTAGCTTTGAGGCTGTCAAAAATCGGATGAACTTCATAATGGTTAATGAGAAATTGACGGCCATACTGTTGGATACCCATACAAAATTTCTGCAGATATGGCGTCCCTGGCTGGATATAGCTCAACCCTCGAGATTCGACCAGTCCCTTCTGTCGATATGAGGATGGATTTTGCTGTGATCCCCTTGGAGCCCCTCCCTTACCCTTTTTTTTTTTTTTTTTTGTGTTGTGTGTGTGTGTGTGTTGTCCGTGTCTCTCTACTATTTGTCTTTTTCTACTCTCCTGTTTAATCTGTCCTTAAACATATTTTACGGATTGTGCCTGCTGTTTTCTGCGCTACATCCGCAATACTATTTCTGCAATCTAGATTTTTTTATAAACTCTAGGTCATGAACATGTACTGTTTTTTGGTGAGGCCTCTTTTCGTGCCTCTCCCGTTTTCTATAATGTTGATGTAGCAAAACTTCCCTTTAGAGCAGCGGTTCTCAACCTGGGGGTCGCGACCCCTTTGGGGGTCGAACGACGCTTCCACAGGGGTCGCCTAAGACCATCGGAAAACACATATTTCCGATGGTCTTAGGAACCGAGACACCTCTCCTCGCCGCCGCCGCCGCCACCGCCGTCTCCAGGTGTGGGCGGGATGACATGTCGCCCCTGTCATCTGGACACACCTCGAGATCAATCCTCGCCTGTGATTGGCCGCCGGCACTGTAGCTCAGGCACACAGGCGGCCAATCACCGGCAAGGAGGTGGAGCTTGGAGAGGAGGGGCCAAGCGGCACCGCGAAGATCGAGCGAGTGAAGAGGAGGAGAGCGGCCGGAGAAGGAAGACAGCTGACAGGTAAGTGTCTGTACCATGGGAGAGAGGGAGCGAGCGAGCCCAGGCTGGAGCAGGGGTCTGCAAGGTAAGTATCACTGGTGTCAGTGGGAATAGTGCCCCATCATTGGTGTCACTAATACCAATGATGGGGCACTATTCCTCCCACTGACACCAACGATGGGGCACTATTCCTCCCCCCACTGACACCAACAATGAGGCACGATTCCTCCCCCAAATGACACCAACGATGGGGCACTATTCCTCCCCCACTGACACCAAGGATGGGGCACGATTCCTCCCCCCACTGACACCAACGATGGGGCACAATTCCTCCCCCCACTGACACCAACGATGGGGCACAATTCCTCCCCCCACTGACACCAACGATGGGGCACAATTCCTCCCCCCACTGACACCAAGGATGGAGCACAATTCCTCCCCCCACTGACACCAAGGATGGGGCACTATTCCCCCCCCCACTGACACCAAGGATGGGGCACTATTCCTCTCCCCACTGACACCAAGGATGGGGCACTATTCCTCCCCCCACTGACACCAATGATGGGGCACTATTCCTCCACCCACTGACACCAATGATGGGGCACTATTCCCCCCACTGACACCTATGATGGGGCACTATTCCTCCCCCCACTGACACCAAGGATGGGGCACTATTCCTCCCCCCACTGACACCAAGGATGGGGCACTATTCCTCCCCCCACTGATATCAATGATGGGGCACTATTCCCCCCACTGACACCAATGATGGGGCACTATTCCCCCCACTGATACCAATGATGAGGCACTATTCCTCCCACTGATACCAATGATGGGGCACTATTCCTCCTCCCACTGATACCAATGATGGGGCACTATTCCTCCTCCCACTGATACCAATGATGAGGCACTATTCCTCCCACTGACACCAATGACGAGGCACTATTCCTCCCACTGACACCAATGACGGGGCACTATTCCTACCACTGACACCAATGATGGGGCACTATTCCTCCCACTGACACCAATGACGGGGCACTATTCCTCCCACTGACACCAATGACGGGGCACTATTCCTCCCACTGACACCAATGAAGGGGGCACTATTCCTCCCACTGACACCAATGACGGGGCACTATTCCTCCCACTGATACCAATGACGGGGCACTATTCCTCCCACTGATACCAATGACGGGGCACTATTCCTCCCACTGATACCAATGATGGGGCACTAGTCCTCCCACTGACACCAATGAAGGGGGCACTATTCCTCCCACTGACACCAATGACGGGGCACTATTCCTCCCACTGACACCAATGACGGGGCACTATTCTTCCCACTGACACCAATGACGGGGCACTATTCCTCCCACTGACACCAATGACGGGGCACTATTCCTCCCACTGACACCAATGACGGGGCACTATTCCTACCACTGACACCAATGAAGGGGGCACTATTCCTCCCACTGACACCAATGAAGGGGGCACTATTCCTCCCACTGACACCAATGATGGGGCACTATTCCTCCCACTGACACCAATGACGGGGCACTATTCCTCCTACTGCAAAATTACAGTTATGAAGTAGCAACGAAAATAATTTTATGGTTGGGGGTCACCACAACATGAGGAACTGTATTAAGGGGTCGCTGCGTTAGAAAGGTTGAGAACCACTGCTTTAGAGTTTACATTATCATTGACCCACAAAGGTTTGTTACCCGTTCCCTTCCAATCCTTTCCCCCATCCTTTCCCTTAGGGCACCTATGTAAACTTTTCAGATTATGCTTTTATTGATGCATGCCTTGAACCAGCTTCCCTTCATTTAATACAATTTGTAAATGTTGGTCATTGAATTTTTGCTTTGACTGTCTGTTTATCTTTGCTTACTATTCAATAAAGCTCTTTGTAAAAGAAAAAGTGTTACACAGTGCTAAACTTTTCATCCAATTTCTAAATATGTGCAAGGAGGAGGATTAGGGGGGATATGTGCAAGGTTGAGAGATTTGTGGGGTGGATATGTGCAAGGAGGAGGGATTGCGGATATGTGTAAGGAGGGGGTTGTGGGGGGGTTGTACAAGGAGGTGGGATTGGGGGGGATATGTTCAAGGTGGAGGGAGTAGGTGGGATATGTGCAAGGAGTAAGGATTGGGGGGGATACGTGCAAGGAGGAGGAATTAGGGGGGATACGTGCAAGGAGGGGGGAATAGGGGGGATACGTGCAAAGCGGAGCGTTTAGGGGGGGACATGTGCAAGGAGGAAGGATTGGGGGGATACGTGCGAGGAGGAGAAATTAGGGAGGATATGTACACTGTACACTGTCCTACAAACGAATAACCCTGTAGACTGCCCTATAAACCGCTGATTCTATCCTCTGCCCACCGTACAATGTTCCGGTCAACAACCTTCAGACTCCCTAAGCAGCCTGACTGCATCAGAGTAAAAGGATATGTCCACCTGAGATATCCTGTACACAGGCAATAAAACTCAGCTACCCGAAGAACTGGTTAAATACAAAACTGCTGTGTGAATGGCATTGACAGGCTGCACCGTATATGTTATGTATGATTTTGGCCATTGCTACACTTTAATGCTACAGTCCAGACATCAGAACTACTGAACCTGTTTTGGCTGTTTGAGCAAAAATTCCTACACAAACACTGCAAATTCTGGAGCAAAGCCATCACAGGAGAGAGAAGGCTGTGATAGCTGCAAAGAGGTGGCCAACTCCATATTAACACCCATGGTTTTGGAATAGGGCGTCCAACAAGCTCATATGCATGGCCAGGTGTCTACAAACATCTGGCCATATTGTATATGGTTAGAAAAATATAAATCTAAGTACTCATTTGTGTAAAGCTGAACTCCAGGCAAACATCTAGACAGATTCAATACATACATGGAGCTACCTAAATATTTGTATTTCTGTCCAGTCAGTCCTGGGATTTAGACAGCTCTGCCACACAGCGCAGCCCCATCCAGCAAGGAAGAACACCTGATTTTACTCTAACTTGTTCTTCCCCAACCTGTGACTGGACAGTAAAGGAGAAGCAGCGCTGTAATAAACTCATCTCTCTGTCACTTCTGCTTCACCATCCCCCCCCCTTCTCCCCGAAGCTCCGCTGTACAGCATCTGCAAGAAGCTGATACAAGGTCAAATCAAGGTACTTACTCTGCTTACATTAAAAAATACAATAAATGACATTTTAACCGCTTACCTATAGCTCTATAGCAGATATACTGCTACAGGGCAGCCATTCTGCGCAGAATCAGGTAAATATACGTGATTTCGCATTTCTGGGTAGGGGCACACGTGTGTGCCACCCTAACCGCGATGCAAATGGTTGCAGCGGATGTCAATCACCGGGTTCCGGACGCCGATTCTCAGTGTGTAAACAACACAGATCTCTCTCCTGTCAGCATGGACATGCTGCTTTCTCTCTCTGCACAGCATGTCTCCCTAGTAAAACAGCACACAGTGGAAGCAAAACACAACACACAGTTAGGCCTTTGATCGCCCCAGATGTTAACCCATTCCTGCCCAGGGTCATTAGTACAGCGTCAGTGCTTTTTATTAGCACCGATAACTGTATTAGTCTCATTGAGGTGTCAGTGGCCGTCAGTTCCCACACAGTGTCAGAATGCCCGCCAGAGTCCCGTTATAAGTCACTGATCGCACCATTACTAGTCTAAATAAAAAAAAATTCCAGTATATATACTGCCATTTGTAGACGCTACAACTTTCACGTAAACCAATAAACTACTGGGTTCGCAAACACTTTAATTTCAGTGGAGTGCAGGGGAGACATTAAGAATCTAATAGACCCCCAAAGTTTCCTTAAAGAGAACCTGCCACCTCATATACAGTATGCTAACACATAGGAGGCCTGGCATCCCTTCCAGGGGGTTGATGGCACAATCTCACCTGTTATATTTGACCAGAAAACTGAGTCATATAAAGTGTCTGTGTACACTAACATTATCTGTAGTGTATGCTTTTACTAAACATAAAGGGTTTAATAAACCATTATGCTAATATCGTATGACATAAAAAAAATGTAGACTAACACTGTTTATCCTCCAGGGTCTCTGCTTTCAGAAAATATAGAAGGTGTTGGGGGTTTTAACGAATCTTTAGGTCTAGAATGTGCATTTTAATGTGTATTCAAAAAATGAAAACGGGATAAAAGGCTGTGGCAGTGAAAGGGTTACATCATGGGACTTGGCTGAGAATAACTGTCACTTTTTGAAAATGAGGCTGCGGCTTGTTTATCAGGTGTGCAGCTTGTTTATTGCAGTGCCTGCCAGCAGGAGCTCATGGGATCGCAAACAGCAAATCGCTTCGGCTTAACAGAAATGCATAAATAAATTCAACAAATTTCCTTTTGTGGATTAACAATGGCCGCGGCCTTTATTATTGGTTTACCCATTACATATTATAAGAATTATAGTTCATAACAACATAAGAATCTGTCATTTATGTGTCAAATAACAAAATAGCATAGCTATTGTAGGGGGCCCCAGATTTCTAGAATGTTCTGTGACTACAGTAGGTTTCCAGGCCCCCCAAACCCAGCAGTCACAAGGCTCCCCCAAATTCAAATCTTTACCGGACTTTTGGGGGGGGCCTGGAAACCGTTGTTGCTGCGATCACATGACCACAGGGGGGCCTTAGAACTGCTTCCCCCTTTGTTTGGCATTGCGGAGAGAGAGATTGTGGAGGACAGAAGTGTGTGATTTTGCTCGTGATTCTAGCGATTCCTGCTCTATTTCCAACTGTATCTATTTCCAACTGTATTCCTATACAGGATTGAGGATCGTCTGACTCTAATTTATCATCCTTAGAGTTCGGATCACTTACCGCTCTATTTCATTGTATTTAGAGTGCAGGATTGTCTGACTCCATATCCCACCTTTGGAGTCGGGGACAATTCATTTTCCAGTTCAGAGGGGCTGAGTACATTTCTGATTGTGTGACTATTATCATCACTAGAGTCATATCCATAGGAAATTTTCAGACTCCTCCATCATCAGAGGTGAGGTCTGTCTACATCAACCAGACGATGAAGACAACCACACAGAAAATGGGAGATGGACAACTAGCGACAACAAGTAGGTTTTCTAGTTCATTGTAGCATTGTGTAGTTAGTAAACAGGTTCAGCACACCATACAGCCCAAGTGTACATTACAGCAAGCGGTTCATATGGTGACCTCTCTGCTGCAGACTGCTAAGATGGGGGGAAGGGGGGAACCAGAGAAAAGCTTCTCCAAGGCTGCACAAAGCAGTGCAGGATCTGGCGAAGGAGTTCTGTTCTCCTGTCTGCTGCCAATTGCTGAGAAAAGGTGGGGGCAGAGGTGAGGAGAGTGACAAAACCGCAGGAAAGGTGCGAAGACCACATGAAATGGCCTGGTGGGCCGGATTTGGCCCCCGGGCCTTGTGTTTGACACATGTGAGGTAGACAGACAGGTATACGTGAACCCGGTTTTTCTCAGGATAATGCCTTTCTGCTTTTATGGATCCTCTGACAGGGTCAATAGAAGAGGATTTTCAATGTTCACATTTAGGACTCATTCACACGGGCAAATGCTTATTTTCTGGTTTAGGTTCTTGCTGGCAGAGCTAGTAGAAGATTCTGTGTAAAATATGGGCCTAAAATACCTGTATTTAGACGCATTCATACGTACACTCTGCAGATCTGTGTGGTCCCGGAAAAAGCCGTGTCCTACTTTTTTGTGCACAGCTAAATGCTGCACACATTTTTGCATGCGGGGCTCATTCACATGGGTAGATTTTCTGCATGAACAAAAAGGTCTTTGCTGGCAGATCTAGAAGATCTTGCATGAAATACGTGCCTAAAGTACTTGCATTTATACATGTACATGTGTAAAATCTTCAGATCTTTGGGGGTAATCTCTGCAGCTGTGTCCTACTTTTTTGGGCCTGACCAAGGGCTCATTCACACTAGAATGCAGTGCGGGAGAGCCGCGGTCCCTCGCGACTTCCCGCACACCATTCCAATCGCAATGCCCTTGCGATCTGCTGAGTGGCTCAGTTAAAAGTTAACGATGTCCAAAGAGCAGGTCAGAAATGCATTGCATTTGCCCACGCTGGCCCATGTCAATTTGCATGGCACTTTCTGCCAGTGCGGGCAAATGTGTTTCAAAAAGTAGTGCATGCACTCATTTTGGTGTGGCATGGTACAATTTCAGCCCATTCAAATGAATGGATTTGAAGTCGCGCTGCACAGAGCTGCAGATGACTTGCACAGCAATGCACAGCACGTTCCTGAGCAATTCAGCTCGGGCATACTGTGAACCGGCCCAAAATGCAGTACATATTTTGAGTTGTGGACGCAGGTGTATGGGCTCAGTAAATACTATAGTTCTGAGTTTTGATGCGCACAAAACTATACACCGTATGGATCTAAACGCAGTGTTTTTCACTTCCCGTGTGAATTAGCCCTGACTCAAGGACTGTTTATGGGATGGCCAGACAAGTCAACCCTTCAAATCTGATACAATCTGGGGGCTTGTACCTGTTTATTGATGAATATTAGGAACAAATGTCATTCAAATGAACATTTCACTTTTATTTTTCTGCTGTTGTAATTCTTTTCTAATATTGTGTATTCTTACAGGTGGGACAACATGGTCTACAAAAAAACCACATCCCTTGGTAAACCAACATTATCAACGGAATTCAATGAAAAGAATAAGACCATCGTGGGACAACAACCAGGATGACAACCCACAGAAGAAGTTTCAGAGACTTCACCCCAATGCAGACTGGCTCCCAAAATTGGGCCTTAGCAAGAAGGACAGGGCTGACATTGAGGATGGAAAGACTGTCTCGTCTCATGTTGCCCAGGCTGCAGTCGCTATACTGAGAAATCAGTTTAAAGAAAAGGAAGGTCATCCGTGTGTAAGATCTGTTGGCATACATGTCACACCAGTGTTAAAGCCCACTATACAGTTACACTACGACTGGCATGTCGGACATGTGTTTGTATCTGCCTGTAATGGCAAAACGGTAGCGATGGCAGACACCGATCTTGCTATTGATTATAGATCATCACTTAGCTTCCAACAGATGAAAAAAAGCTATTCATCTCTTCTGAATGACCCACTAAACTGCATTCAATATCAAAATGTGCAGCAGCAGGAAGCTAATGGTAACAGCTGTGTGATGTACTCAATTGCCAATATGTTTGAGATGTTGACCCCTGGAGGCAATCCAGAGTGTACCTACAACAAACATCTCTTAAGACCTCATTTCATCAAGTGTCTGGAAAATGGGAGATTTACAGAGTTTCCCAAAGTGCGCAAACCTTCATCACCACCAAGTTTCAAATGCTACAAATCCAGCTTTTGAGCATACCAGCATGGACTATGCTGGTTCTAGATGGTGAGACCGTTTCACAACTTCACTGTTGAGTGCAAGTCTGTACATTATGGCATTCAGGCATACAGAGTCAATCAGCTACTTGCTTAATAGGCTGGACCTGTATTATGCCCGCCAGATAATGGATAGACAGGCTCCGGTGATGGAGTGCTGTCAGGGACTGCGGGTCTGGCAGCGGCGCACAGGTCTGCACATACACAGATTGCCTAGGTGCACTAATGTGCAGGCCCTAGGACCTGGGCGTCGGCAATTGCACCAATGACTGTGCAGGGCGCACTATTTAAACTGGCCAGACGGTGACTAGGTTGCCGCAAGGTCTAGTTCCTGTACCCGTGTTCTGAAGTGTGTTCCTTTTGCCGATCCTGCTTGTCCTGATTTGTGTTGACCTTCTCCTGCTCTGACCCCCGGCTCGTCCCTGACTACTCTCCTGCCTGTTGTATATTACTATTGGACCTCCCGTTGCTGAACCTTGGCTCGTGACCCGGCTGCTCTCTGTCTACTGTTTGGTACCTACCTGCCTCCACTGTTACCGACCTGGCTAGTCTGACTACGCTCATTCCTGACTGTCATCCATCCATCCCGCTCGGGACCTGGACTTGTCAGCCTCTTCACAGCAGGCTCACCCCCCGGCACGTACCCTCGGCGGGACCCCTCTACCACAGCTGGGTGCACTCAGGGGTCGCGACCTGGTTTCAGTCTCGCACAAAGTCCATCCCCACCATAAGGGGCTCTGGTGAAAAGGCAGACTGCTACTTAAAACTCCGCATCCTGGGGAATCCCGTTCTGTGGATCACTAGAGATTCCGAAGACAAGTGTGCCTGACAAGTGCAAGTCTATACATTATGGACTTTAGGCATACAGAGTCAATCAGCTACCTGCTTAGTAGGCTGGACCTGTATTATGCCCGCCAGATTATGGATAGACAGACTCCAGTGATGGTCATGAGGATATAGAGCATAGCGGCATACCTACTACAGTTATTACCTCTTGGAGGTATCTAGGTTGCCCCGCACTACTTGCTCTCCTCTCTTGTGGTGGAACTATACCTGTGGATCCATATTCCATGTATTTCTGTACCTATGTGGACTGTTCTTATAAGCCGGATATAAAAGTTGATTGGAGAGGGGAAAACATATAAAGAAGTGCAGAAAATGATAGGCTGCTCAGCTAAAATAATCGCAAATGCTTTAAAATGGCAACCAAAAACTGAAAGACGTGCTAGAAAGCAAAAAACTACCATTCGAATGGATAGAAGAATAGCCAAAATGGCAAGGACTCAGACAACAATCAGCTCCAGGAAGATCAAAGAAGGTCTAAAGTTACCTGTGAGTACTGTTACAATTAGAAGACGCCTATGTGAAGCCAAGCTATCTGCAAGAAACCCCCGCAAAGTCCCACTGATGAAAAAAAGACGTGCTAAAGAGGTTACAATTACAAATTACAAAGAGCACATTAACTGGCCTAAAGAGAAATGGCGCAACATTTTGTGGACTGATGAAAATACGATTGGTTTTTTTGGGTCTACTGGTGAGACCGTTTCACAACTTCACTGTTGAGTGCAAGACTGTACATTATGGTATTCAGGCATACAAAGTCAATCAGCTACTTGCCTATTAGGCTGGACCTGTATTATGCCCGCCAGATTATGGATAGACAGGCTCCGGTGATGGAGCACAAGTCTGTACATTATGGCATTCAGGCATACAGAGTCACTCAGCTACTTGCTTAATAGGCTGGACCTGTACAATGCCCGCCAGATTATGGATAGACAGGCTCCGGTGATGGAGTGCAAGTCTATACATTATGGCATTCAGGCATACAGAGTCAATCAGCTACCTGCTTAGTAGGCTGGACCTGTATTATGCCCGCCAGATTATCGATAGACAGGCTCCAGTGATGGTCATGAGGATATAGAGCATAGAGGCATACCTACTACAGTTATTACCTCTTGGAGGTATCTAGGTTGCCCCGCACTACTTGCTCTCCTCTCTTGTGGTGGAACAATACCTGTGGATCCATATTCCATGTATTTCGGTACCTATATGGACTGTTCTTATCAGCCGTATATAAAAGTTGATTGGAGAGGGGAAAACGTATAAAGAAGTGCAGAAAATAATAGGCTGCTCAGCTAAAATAATCGCAAATGCTTTAAAATGGCAACCAAAAACTCAAAGACGTGCTAGAAAGCGACAAACTACCATTCGAATGGATAGAAGAATAGCCAAAATGGCAAGGACTCAGACAACAATCAGCTCCAGGAAGATCAAAGAAGGTCGGTCTAAAGTTACCTGTGAGTACTGCTACAATTAGAAGACGCCTATGTGAAGCCAAGCTATCTGCAAGAAACCCCCGCAAAGTCCCACTGATGAAAAAAAGACATGTGCTGAAGAGGTTACAATTTGCCAAAGAGCACATTAACTGGCCTAAAGAGAAATGGCGCAACATTTTGTGGACTGATGAAAATACGATTGGTTTTTTTGGGTCTACTGGTGAGACCGTTTCACAACTTCACTGTTGAGTGCAAGACTGAACATTATGGCATTCAGGCATACAAAGTCAATCAGCTACTTGCCTATTAGGCTGGACCTGTATTATGCCCGCCAGATTATGGATAGACAGGCTCCGGAGAGGGAGTTCAAGTCTGTACATTATGGCATTCAGGCATACAAAGTCAATCAGCTACTTGCCTATTAGGCTGGACCTGTATTATGCCCGCCAGGATATGCATAGACAGGCTCCGGAGAGGGAGTTCAAGTCTGTACATTGTGGCATTCAGGCATACAGAGTCAATCAGCTACTTGCCTATTAGGCTGGACCTGTATTATGCCCGCCAGGATATGCATAGACAAGCTCCGGAGAGGGAGTGCAAGTCTGTACATTGTGGCATTCAGGCATACAGAGTCAATCAGCTACTTGCCTATTAGGCTGGACCTGTATTATGCCCGCCAGATTATGCATAGACAGGCTCCGGTGATGGAGTGCAAGTCTATACATTATGGCATTCAGGCATACAGAGTCAATCAGCTACTTGCTTAGTAGGCTGGACCTGTATTATGCCCGCCAGATTATCGATACACAGGCTCCAGTGATGGTCATGAGGATATAGAGCATAGCGGCATACCTACTACAGTTATTACCTCTTGGAGGTATCTAGGTTGCCCCGCACTACTTGCTCTCCTCTCTTGTGGTGGAACTATACCTGTGGATCCATATTCCATGTATTTCTGTACCTATATGGACTGTTCTTATCAGCCATATATAAAAGTTGACTGGAGAGGGGAAAACATATAAAGAAGTGCAGAAAATGATAGGCTGCTCAGCTAAAATAATCGCAAATGCTTTAAAATGGCAACCAAAAACTCAAAGACGTGCTAGAAAGCGACAAACTACCATTCGAATGGATAGAAGAATAGCCAAAATGGCAAGGACTCAGACAACAATCAGCTCCAGGAAGATCAAAGAAGGTCTAAAGTTACCTGTGAGGACTGTTACAATTAGAAGACGCCTATGTGAAGCCAAACTATCTGCAACAAACCCCCGCAAAGTCCAACTATTGAAAAAAAGACGTGCTGAAGAGGTTACAATTTGCCAAAGAGCACATTGACTGGCCTAAAGAGAAATGGCGCAACATTTTGTGGACTGATAAAAATACGATTGGTTTTTTTCGGTCTACTGGTGAGACCGTTTCACAACTTCACTGTTGAGTGCAAGACTGAACATTATGGCATTCAGGCATACAAAGTCAATCAGCTACTTGCCTATTAGGCTGGACCTGTACAATGCCCGCCAGATTATGGATAGACAGGCTCCGGTGATGGAGCACAAGTCTGTACATTATGGCATTCAGGCATACAGAGTCACTCAGCTACTTGCTTAATAGGCTGGACCTGTACAATGCCCGCCAGATTATGGATAGACAGGCTCCGGTGATGGAGTGCAAGTCTATACATTATGGCATTCAGGCATACAGAGTCAATCAGCTACCTGCTTAGTAGGCTGGACCTGTATTATGCCCGCCAGATTATCGATAGACAGGCTCCAGTGATGGTCATGAGGATATAGAGCATAGAGGCATACCTACTACAGTTATTACCTCTTGGAGGTATCTAGGTTGCCCCGCACTACTTGCTCTCCTCTCTTGTGGTGGAACAATACCTGTGGATCCATATTCCATGTATTTCGGTACCTATATGGACTGTTCTTATCAGCCGTATATAAAAGTTGATTGGAGAGGGGAAAACGTATAAAGAAGTGCAGAAAATAATAGGCTGCTCAGCTAAAATAATCGCAAATGCTTTAAAATGGCAACCAAAAACTCAAACACGTGCTAGAAAGCGACAAACTACCATTCGAATGGATAGAAGAATAGCCAAAATGGCAAGGACTCAGACAACAATCAGCTCCAGGAAGATCAAAGAAGGTCGGTCTAAAGTTACCTGTGAGTACTGCTACAATTAGAAGACGCCTATGTGAAGCCAAGCTATCTGCAAGAAACCCCCGCAAAGTCCCACTGATGAAAAAAAGACATGTGCTGAAGAGGTTACAATTTGCCAAAGAGCACATTAACTGGCCTAAAGAGAAATGGCGCAACATTTTGTGGACTGATGAAAATACGATTGGTTTTTTTGGGTCTACTGGTGAGACCGTTTCACAACTTCACTGTTGAGTGCAAGACTGAACATTATGGCATTCAGGCATACAAAGTCAATCAGCTACTTGCCTATTAGGCTGGACCTGTATTATGCCCGCCAGATTATGGATAGACAGGCTCCGGAGAGGGAGTTCAAGTCTGTACATTATGGCATTCAGGCATACAAAGTCAATCAGCTACTTGCCTATTAGGCTGGACCTGTATTATGCCCGCCAGGATATGCATAGACAGGCTCCGGAGAGGGAGTTCAAGTCTGTACATTGTGGCATTCAGGCATACAGAGTCAATCAGCTACTTGCCTATTAGGCTGGACCTGTATTATGCCCGCCAGGATATGCATAGACAAGCTCCGGAGAGGGAGTGCAAGTCTGTACATTGTGGCATTCAGGCATACAGAGTCAATCAGCTACTTGCCTATTAGGCTGGACCTGTATTATGCCCGCCAGATTATCGATAGACAGGCTCCGGTGATGGAGTGCAAGTCTATACATTATGGCATTCAGGCATACAGAGTCAATCAGCTACTTGCTTAGTAGGGTGGACCTGTATTATGCCCGCCAGATTATCGGTACACAGGCTCCAGTGATGGTCATGAGGATATAGAGCATAGCGGCATACCTACTACAGTTATTACCTCTTGGAGGTATCTAGGTTGCCCCGCACTACTTGCTCTCCTCTCTTGTGGTGGAACTATACCTGTGGATCCATATTCCATGTATTTCTGTACCTATATGGACTGTTCTTATCAGCCGTATATAAAAGTTGATTGGAGAGGGGAAAACATATAAAGAAGTGCAGAAAATGATAGGCTGCTCAGCTAAAATAATCGCAAATGCTTTAAAATGGCAACCAAAAACTCAAAGACGTGCTAGAAAACGACAAACTACCATTCGAATGGATAGAAGAATAGCCAAAATGGCAAGGACTCAGACAACAATCAGCTCCAGGAAGATCAAAGAAGGTCTAAAGTTACCTGTGAGGACTGTTACAATTAGAAGACGCCTATGTGAAGCCAAACTATCTGCAACAAACCCCCGCAAAGTCCAACTGTTGAAAAAAAGACATGTGCTGAAGAGGTTACAATTTGCCAAAGAGCACACTGACTGGCCTAAAGAGAAATGGCGCAACATTTTGTGGACTGATGAAAATACGATTGGTTTTTTTCGGTCTACTGGTGAGACCGTTTCACAACTTCACTGTTGAGTGCAAGACTGAACATTATGGCATTCAGGCATACAAAGTCAATCAGCTACTTGCCTATTAGGCTGGACCTGTATTATGCCCGCCAGATTATGCATAGACAGGCTCCGGAGAGGGAGTGCAAGTCTGTACATTATGGCATTCAGGCATACAGAGTCAATCAGCTACTTGCTTAATAGGCTGGACCTGTATTATGCCCGCCAGATTATGCATAGACAAGCTCCGGAGAGGGAGTGCAAGTCTGTACATTATGGCATTCAGGCATACAGAGTCAATCAGCTACTTGCCTATTAGGCTGGACCTGTATTATGCCCGCCAGATTATGCATAGACAAGCTCCGGAGAGGGAGTGCAAGTCTGTACATTATGTCATTCAGGCATACAGAGTCACTCAGCTACTTGCCTATTAGGCTGGACCTGTATTATGCCCACCAGATTATGCATAGACAGGCTCCGGTGATGGAGTGCAAGTCTATACATTATATACATTATGGCATTCGGGGGGGGGGGGGGTACAGTATGTTCTCCTTACATATTCACATGAGAAGGGGCTTCCAGATTCCGAGGGGGCTCATCCTCACCTCTTTCCTGGCCTGCCAGGCTGCATGCATAAATTAGAGCCTGGTATGGATTTTGGGGGTAGGGAGGACATCATGCCATTTTTTTAGGGACTGACCAGAGAGGGATTACTTTGACGCAGTTGGCCAGCTTAAACATGTATTGCAATGCATGTGAACTAAAAATCCCTGTTTTTATGCAAAGTTTTCATTCAGAATTTTTAAATTTTACTGGAAATGACATCCTACACATAGCTTCCAGGTTCTTTCTATTTAGAGGAGATCAGCAAATGCATATTTACTATTCTCTATGCCTTCTAACCAACGACACCCACAGGTGGTACAGTGGAGCCTGGGAAACATGGTGGAGGGGAAGTGGGGGCACACTTCCAGGGTCACAGAAACCAATCAGGTGCCTGTACAGACATCCGATTGCTTACATTAGAAAGCCAACAGTTGGCATGTGGAGTGCACACACACCACAAGCTGCTGCTGGAATGTGTGCAAAACTCCTTGCTGCCGTCGATGTAAGGCATACAGCACTGGCAGTAAAAAGGTTAGCCCATTTGTTTCAAAAGCATAAAATAATACCAATGTATTTGTTAGTTTATTTTGTTCTGGACATTAACACTGACATTTTAGAGATAGGCAACTCCTATCCTCATATTCATTAGTGGTTCCAAATGAATAATAACTACTGTAGTAGGGAACAGACACAAAAAGATACACTCAGCATCTCTCCAAATCACTGTTCTGTTTATTCGGCGCATTTGAAGTTTTTTTATACACATAATTACGTAGGTATCACATTAATATTACAATAGTACTTTTATGGTAAGAAGGGGCGTTACATAGGCAGGCTAATTTCTAATCAGGACTTGAAGGCATGCAAACGTAATCAAAACATTATTAGTGCCATGTGCACAATGAGTGCAGTGTGCAATACGTAGGTAAAGCATACGAAATAGAATCGATTTTGTACACAATTTACACATTTCCTTTACAATCTCCCCTCTTTTGATCAATAGTTTACATTCTGATCACAGACTACACCTATCATGTCCTTTAACCTGGAACCTCCTTCCATTTAGGAGCAACTAGTCCCGGCCTAGGAGGCAAATGCCACTGTAGAGAATCTAATAGCTGAGAGCAGCTATATCATTACAAATGACCTTTAATTGGGACTAAAACGTACAGAAAAAACAAATGATTGATAAGAAATATTTACAGAATAATTGGCTGTACACTCAGTTCCTGTGGCCAGAATGGCCTTGTAGCTTTATTGTGGACATGCTGACTTATCAGCATAGTTACATACAGACAATTCTACATAAAATGGAAGATATATAAAAGACAACATGACTTTCACATGGCTGAACTACTTTTCAAATCACATTTAATATACATATATCCCTTACTAATATATTTATTAAAGCATTTGAAACCATGGGTCGCAAACATACACCAGACTGTGATTCCAAACACAGAGATACTTTCATGTAGTCATTTTTGCAGTGTCTGGTGTGTGACTTTTCCTTCACGTTTTGTAAACCGTACATGAAATAGACACTGTATTGATTCCTCCAACCACTTCCTTATATATGTATATATACATATACATATATATACACATATATATATATATAATATACATACATACATACATACATACATATACACAAACACACATACACACACTTTGCAGCCAAAGTGAACCTTATTGGCATCCCAGTCTCAATCCGTAGGGTTCAGTATTGAGTTGGCCCACCCCTTACAGCTATAACAGCTTCAACTCTTCTGAAAAGGCTGTCCATGAGGTTTAGGAGTGTGTCTATGGGAATGTTTGACCATTCTTCCAGAAGCGTATTTGTGAGGTCAGGCACTGATGTCAGATGAGAAGGCCTGGCTCGCAGTCTCCGCTCTAATTCATCCCAAAGGTGTTCTATCGGGTTGGGTTTAAAACTCTGTGCAGGCCAGTCAAGTTCTTGCACCCCATACTCACTCATCCATGTCTTTATGGACTTTGCTTTGTGCACTGGTGCGCAGTCATGTTGGAACAGGAAGGGGTCATCCCTAAAGTGTTCCCACAAAGTTGGGAGCATGAAATTGTCCAAAATGTTTTGGTATGCTGACGCCTTAAGAATTCCCTTCACTGGAACTAAGGGGTCAAACCCAACCCCTGTAAAACAACCCCGTACCATAATCCCCCTCCTACGAACATTACACTTGGCACAATGCAGTCAGGCAAGTACTCTTCTCCTGGCGCAATTGCCAAACCCTGACTCGTCCATCGGATTGCCAGACAGAGAAGCGTGATTCGTCACTCCAGAGAACACATCTCCATCGCTCTAAAATCCAGTGGCAGCATGCTTTACACCACTGCATCAGACGCTTCAGTATTCGCTGACCCCGCTCTGTCATTTTACTTGGCCTACCACTTTGTGGCTGAGTTGCTGCTGTTCCCAGTTGCTTCCACTTTCTTATAATACCAATAGCAGTTGACGTGGAATATTTAGTTAGTAGCAAGGAAATTTCATGGATGGACTTATTGCACAGGTGACAGCCTATCACGGTACCACGCTTGAATTCACTGAGCTCTTGAGAGCGACCCATTCTTTCACAAATGTTTGTAGAAGCAGTCTGCATGCCTAGGTGCTTGATTTTATACACCTGTGGCCATGGAGGTGATTGGAACACCTGAATCCAATGATTTGGAGGGGCGTCCCAATACTTTTGGCAATATAGTGTATATCTCAATGGTTTGCTTTTTCCTACCATGCTCTTTGTGTAAGAACTCAAGTTTCATGTTCTAAAAGGACAGCCTTTTCCTGGCAATATTATCATTTCTCTTTGTTTGCTCTGATGTTAATTTTAGGTAGATAACACAAGTTCTTCGTTTCTATCTTACATATTTTCCTGATGTCACAACATAATATATGATAACAAGACACCCACGAGTCCTGAAAGAATTGAGCTCTGTCATTTCAAAGCCAACATCCCAATAAGTGTATATTGATTGCTTTGTGTGAAAGTTATAGCGTCTACAAACTATGGTATAGATACTGCAATTTACGCCATTTTTTTGCTATACAGTGCTGCGCTAGTTTAACGGACAATTGCACGCAATACGGTACATAAATGAAAATTATGTCCTTTTTTTCCACACAAATAGAGCTTTCTTTTGGTGGTATTTGATCACCTGTGCACTTTTTATTTTTGGCGCTATAAACAAAAACATTTTGAAGAAAAAATTTTTCTTAGAAAAAAACAATATTTTCTCATTTCAGTCATAAAAAATATCCAAAAAAAACTAAAATTTAGCCATAAATGTAGGCCAAAATGTATTCTGCTACATGTTTTTGGTTACAAAAAAAAAATCACAGTAAGTGTGTATTTATTGCTTCGTGTGAAAGTTATAGCGTCTACAAACTATGGTATAGATAATGGAATTTACACAGCTTTTACTTTCTGACTGCCCATCACATTTCTTGAGGTGCTAAAATACCAGGATAGTACAAACACTCTCAAATGACCTCTTTTCGCAAAGTAGACACCCTAAGCCAGTGATGGCGAACCTTTTTGAGCCCAAGTGCCCAAACTGCAACACAAAAACAACTTTTTTATTTCAAAGTGCCAACACTGCAATTAACCACTTGCCTACCGGGCACTTCTACCCCCTTCCTGCCCAGGCCAATTTTCAGCTTTCAGTGCTGTTGCACTTGACAATGACAATTGTGCGGTCATACAACACTGTAACCATATGAAATTTTTATCATTTTTTTCACACAAATAGAGCTTTTTTTGGTGATATTTAATCACCACTGGGTGTTTTATTTTTTGCACTATAAATGAAAAAAGAGCAAAAAATTCAAAACAAAAAAGGTTTTCTTTGCTTCTATTATACAATTTTGCAAACAGGTAATGTTTCTTCTTTGATATGCGTTGGTGAGGCTGCACTGATAGGCAGTACTGATGGGCACTGATGAGGTGGCACAGATAGGTAGCACTGATGAGGCGGCACTGGTGGGCATTGATGAGGAGGCACTGTTGATGCACTAATATGCAGCAATGATGGGCACTGATAAGCGGCACTGACTGATAGCACCAACTGGAGGCACTGACAGACGGCACTGACCGGTGGCACTGCTGGGCATCATTGATGGATGACACTGATGGGCAGCACTGATGGGCAACACTGCTGGGCACTGACAGCCAGCACTACTGGGCAGCACTGACCGGTGGCACTGCTGGGCAGCACTGATGGGCAACACTGCCTGGCACTGATGGGTGACACTTCTGGGTACTAATGGATGACACTGCTGGGCACTGCTGAACGCCACTGATAATCAGTGCCCTGATTATTAGTGCAGATCTCTACTGTCACCTTTGCCGGTTATCTGCAGTACTTTCTTCAATCTGTGACAGCGTGAAGAAAGTGCAGCCGATAACCGGCAACTGTATTTACATTGTGATCTGCTGTGTCATTTGATACAGTTGATCACGTGGTAAAAGGCTGCTGTGATTGGCCTTTTACCTTATCACGTGATCAGCTGTATCCGTAGGACACAGCGATCTCCGGCAGCGCAGGGTGTGTGCCACTGGGTTCGCGTTCTGGGACGCCCTCCCAGAACTAGACAACCGTGCTGTAGCCATCTTTCGGCTATAGCATGGTTGGCAAGCACCTCTTACCTCTGGCAGTGTCAGTGTGGCTTCCAACCCAGCAGCTCATTCCCATCCACGCTAAACATGTCGCCGCTGGCCCCGGAGCAGTGTGGGAGCCTCTTCCTCTCTTCCACGCCCATCCCCGGCTACATCCACCCTGGTGCCAGAGCCGCATAGGAGCCGTTTTCCTCTCGTCCACGCCCACCCTGGCCCCAGAGACATGTGGGAGATGTAGTTCAATGGGGGTCCAGTGCGGATGAGATCTGGATGGCCGGTCAGTGTGCGTGGTCCATGTGCGCTCATCTTCCTCTTCTTGCTGGCGTGCCCACTGAGATGGCTCTGCGTGCCAGCTCTGGCACGCGTGCCATAGGTTCGCCATCACTGCCCTAAGCTATCTCCTGAGAGGCATATTGAGTCCATGGAAGATTTATTTTTTTTCCCACAAGTTTCTGGAAAATGACAAAAACATTTTGATTTTTTTTTTACACAAATTAAAACAAATCAGGTGAACAGTGTAGGAATTACAACAGTTTGCATATGTGCCTCCCACTTGTTAAGGGACCAAAAGTAATGGGACAATTGACTTCTCAGCTGTTCCATGGCCAGGTGTGTGTTATTCCCTCATTATCCCAATTACAAAGAGCCGATACAAGGTCCAGTGTTCATTTCAAGTGTGCTTTTTGCATTTGGAATCTGTTGCTGTCAACTCTCAAGATGAGATCCAAAGAGCTGTCACTATCAGTGAAGCAAGCCATCATTAGGCTGAAAAAACAAAACAAACCCATCAGAGAGATAGCAAAAACATTAGGCGTGGCCAAAACAACTGTTTGGAACATTCTTAAAAAGAAGGAACGCACTGGTGAGCTCTGCAACACCAAAAGACCCGGAAGACCACGGAAAAACACTGTGGTGGGTGACCGAAGAATTCTTTCCCTGGTGAAGAAAACACCCTTCACAACAGTTGGCCAGATCAAGAACACTCTCCAGGAGGTAGGTGTATGTGTGTCAAAGTCAACAATCAAGAGAAGACTTCACCAGAGTGAATACAGAGGGTTCACCACAAGATGTAAATCATTGGTAAGCCTCAAAAACGGGAAGGCCAGATTAGAGTTTGCCAAACGACATCTAAAAATGCCTTCACAGTTCTGGAACAACATCCTATGGACAGATGAGACCAACATCAACTTGTACCAGAGTGATGGGAAGAGAAGAGTATGGAGAAGGAAAGGAACTGCTCATGATCCTAAGCATACCACCTCATCAATGAAGCATGGTGGTGGTAGTGTCATGGCGTGGGCATGTATGGCTGTATATTTTTTGATGATGTGACTGCTGAAAAAAGCAGCAGGATGATTTCTAAAGTGTTTCGGGCAATATTATCTGCTCATAATCAGTCAAATGCTTCAGAACTCATTGGACGCCGCTTCACAGTGCAGATGGACAATGACCCAAAGCATACTGCAAAAGCAACCAAAGAGTTTTCTAAGGGAAAGAAGTAGAATGTTATGCAATGGCCAAGTCAATCACCTGACCTGAATCCGATTGAGCATGCATTTCACTTGCTGAAGACAAAACTGAAGGGAAAATGCCTCAAGAACAAGCAGGAACTGAAGACAGTTGCAGTAGAGGCCTGGCAGAGCATCACCAGGGATGAAACCCAGCGTCTGGTGATATCTTTTCGTTCCAGACTTCAGGCTGTAATTGACTGCAAAGGATTTGCAACCAAGTATTAAAAAGTGAAAGTTTGATTTATGATTATCATTCTGTCCCATTACTTTTGGTCCCTTAACAAGTGGGAGGCACATATGCAAACTGTTGTAATTCATACAACGTTCACCTGATTTGGATGTAAATACCCTCAAATTAAAGCTGACAGTCTGCAGTTAAAGCACTTCTTGTTCGTTTCATTTCAAATCCATGGTGGTGGTTTATAGAGCCAAAAATGTTAGAATTGTGTCGATGTCCCAATATTTATGGACCTGACTGTATTTCTCGCACAAGTCATGGGTATATGTGGAATTACACCCCAAAATACATTCTGCTACTTCTACCGAGTGTGGGGATACCACATGTGTGAGACTTTTTGGGAGCCTAGCCACATACAGGAGCCTGAAATCCAATGACCACTTTGAAAGCCTGAAGGTGCGTAACTTCCTCATTTCACTTCCTCAATACCGATCACAGTTTCGAAGGCCCTGACATGCCAGGATAACACCAAACCCCCCCCCCCCCCCCAAATGACCCCTTTCTGGAAAGTAGACACCCCAAGGAATTTAAAAAGAGGCATGGTGAGTATTTTGCAGATCTCATTTTTTATCACAAGGTTTTGAAATATAAAAAAAGAATAGAAAAAATATGTTTTTGTTTTTTTTCTTCATTTTCCAAAAACTTGTGGCAACAAATGAGATCTGCAAAATACGTACCATGCTTCTTATCAAATTCCTTGGGGTGTCTACTTTCCAAAAAGGTGTCATTTAGGGGGGTTAGGTGCTATCTTGGCATTTCAGGGCCTCCGAAACTGTGACAGGTAGTCTGGAAGTGTAATGAGGAAATAAAGCCCTTTAAAAGCCTGAAGGTGCTTATTGGATTTTGGACTTTCAAAAAAACAAAAGGGACCAACAATCTGTGTATGAAAAAAAACAGAAAACCATCAGCCAGATCAAAAAACTATAAAACAACCGGCTGCAAGTGGCATCTATCCTAACAGGGTGCATGGAATTGGTGAGATGCGTCTGTGATTTTATTTATTACTCCCACATCACGGACAGCACATCATGCTATTATCAGACCTTTAGATCTCATTTTTATAGAACATTTTCTCATGTATCCTGTCCATTTAGGCTCAGTTAAGTATTAAGACAGCTGCAATATAACCACCTCATGGTAAACTAAAGTAACCCCATATCCACCCTATTAGATTGGAAGCTCTTATGAGCAGGGTCCTTTCAATACTCTTTGTTTTTTATTGTATTGTAACTGGACCAGCTCCCGTTATATTGTAAAGTGCTGCGCAAACTGTTGGTACTATATAAATCCCGTATAATAATAATAACAATAATAATAGTTACAGATTGTCCCAATAACCTATATTCCATTTCCAAACAAAGTTTGTCTAAACCAATTAAAATATATCTATATCATTAATAACATTGTTAAATGCAGTCTCATTAACAGTACAAAGACAGTTCACGGGCCTTAACCATCAAATCTGTGAAACTTTGACTACAGTAACGGAGTACAACTGAATCAGAGAGCGGAATAGAAAAGGTTTTTCTGTAGGGATTTCTAGTAAAGGTAATAGTAGGCATCTTAAGGTGTTGGGTCTTAGGCGGGACCAACCATTCGAAAAGTGAATAAAACAGAATATAGATAGGATACAGACCTTTGATCCCACACAGCCCAAAGCTCCCAACTGTCCCTAATTTTGAGGGACTGTCCCTCATTCGGTACCAAAGTTCCTCTGTCCTGCTTTCCTCCTCATTTGTCTCTCATTTTGGTCTGATCTATATAGTTGTAGATAAAATGCACCACTTAGCTATCAAAAAGTGTTACACAGGGGGGCGTGTCCAAGATGGCGCCGGGAGCAGATGTTTCTCCCTGAGGCTCCGGCACCCTGATCCTCCATCCGTTGCCATCCGGGGTACGGAGGACGCCCACAACGGATCCCCGGCTGCCAAGACCTTGCTCGACATCCGAGGAGGGGTGTCGGGTTCCTCTGCCCCTTTTCTGAGCATCTGGGGCGCGGGGCGGATTATGGCCTACCGCGGCGTGTGAAGCCGCGGTGTTTCCTAGATCCGCGGCTGGAGCGGATCGCCGCCGCGGCCGGACCGTCGCACTGCCGCCCTGCCCACCAGCCTCTGGACACAGGTCAGCTAGTGGGTTCCCCTGATCCTCCTGGTGGCCCTGTGGACTACACATTATCCCTGCAGGATCCCAGCAAGATACTGGGGATCTGATCTGCTGCAGGAATGGTGCTGGATGGGGGAAGGAATCTCTCTTAATAACCCCCTTCCCCAGTGGATAGATCAGGGGTGTCTGGGATATTTTTTGACAGCCTCTACACAGTCTGCATACCCGGCCTATGTACCATAACCATCTACATTTCACTGACTGTAGCATTATGTTAAACCTTCTGTGAATAGCTCCCCGGTGGGGGACACGTACACGAGCCAAGGGGGAAATGCCAGAGTGACCTCCCTGTGCCGTGCCACCGAGACATTCTTCTCGGCCTTTGGGCTTTTACACCCTAACATATCATTTCAATAGTCTGAGGGTGCCTTGGAAACCTGTGGACCACTCTCGGCAATGCACCGCACTCCCCGCACTAAACTTAAACACCGGGCCCGACAGCAATCCCCTTCGCAGGGCCACATCGCTAAACTGATACCTAGCCTGCCTGAGCCTGATGATAACACCCAACTTCCAGGTGACCCTGAGTCTGACGGCGATAGTCAGCGGCAATTCCCATCGGGGATGGCTGATTCTCTTGAACACAATCCCGAAACCTTGCTACACAAATTTCATGCTATAGTGCGAGAGGAGATTACTGCTGCCTCACGTAAATTATCTTCTGATCTGGCGAGAGGCCTAAAGGAGTTGGGCCTTCGCGCCCACCAATTGGAACAACGTATGGATCTGGCGACTACAGTTTTGGAGGGTCACGAACAAGAAGTGGAGGATTTACATGCTGAGCTGGACACTTTGAAAGATAAGTTGGAGGATGCTGAGAATAGAGCTCGCAGGGATAATCTCCGCATCCGCGGAATCCCGGAGGCAATCACTGATTTGCAGGGCACTGCAACTGCTCTTTTCCAGGAGCTGGCCCCTGAGATCCCTATGGAACGTCTGGAGTTTGACCGTATCCATAGAGCTCTAGCACCTAAGCCCACGGAGGGTCCTCCCAGAGACATTATAATTAAATTCCACTTTTATCGCACTAAAGAACGTCTACTGCAGGCGGCTCGGAACCGTTCGGTTTTGGAGTTTCAAGGTCACTCTGTTCATCTGTTTGCGGATCTGTCCCCAGTCACGATTGCCAAACGTCGTACCGTGAGACCTTATCTTCAGATTCTTCAGTCAGCTGATATCAAGTACAGATGGGGCTTCCCTTTCAAGCTTTCATTCTCCTTTCAAGGTCGTCAATTCCAGGCTTCTTCGCCAGCGGATCTTCGGCGTCACTTTCGGGAGCTCAACTTGGAGTTGCCACAATCCCAGAGTGAGGAGACTTTAATACCTACGCGTCATCGAAATTCCCAGTCTTCGCGTAAATCTCCTCCTAGTCAAAGTGGTTCACAGGCCCTTCGATCCCTACAGGCCCAGCGCTTTCAGGAAATCTCTGCGACTTGATGTTTAGAAGCTGGCCGCCAGTATGTAGCTTAGTCCCATGTGGATTTTTTTTTTTTTTTTTTTTGCTGCCACTCTCTAGACTTGAATCTAGATCTGTTCAGGGATTTCATATTTCCGTGTGTTTTATCTCTTCCAATCAAGAGTGGATGTTACTTTTCCCTGCATTGATTGGTTGAGATCTCTATTGTCCTGCGAGTTTTGGATTGCCTATTCACAGGTGTATTAGCCTTAGTTGTTTGTATAATATTTTTACATTTTATATTAATGCCGAGTTGTTCCGATGGATGGTCGTGTCCCCCATCGAGCTGGCTAGCGGTCTGGTCTTCTGTCCCGCCCGCTACCTAGCCTTTATGTGGGTGTTTTACCCACAGTTGATTACTATATTGTTTGAATCAATCTCCATGCTTTACAGATATCTTGCTTGTATATTAGAGGTCTTCTTGTCCTCTCCTCTCTTTTTCGTTTCTTTCTCTTTGTCCTTTGTTATGTATGTCTTGTGTTTTTGTAAAAAAAAAATTTCCAGGGCTGCCGGGGATCGTGGTGGATTTAATCTTCCTTTCTTTTAGATCGCCATGTCGTTGAACTGGTTATCACTGAATGTCCAGGGGATGAACTCTACACAGAAACGGGTAAAGATATTTAAGTTTCTACGGGCTCGCCAAGTTGACATTGCTTGTTTGCAAGAAACCCACTTCTCCACTACCTCTGCCCCAAAATATTTTGATGCACGTTACCCTCAGATATTTCAGGCTACTGGTCCCACTAAACAGAGAGGCGTATTGGTTGCCTTCCATAGTAAAACTCCGTTTGTCTGTGTGAGGCGTATTGCTGATCCCAATGGCAGATACCTTTTGCTCCAGGGCACGATCCATGGAATAGATGTTACCATAATGTCCTACTACGCTCCTAACGTCAACCCCGGACCTTTTCTGTCACACCTATGTTCTCTCCTGGCCACACATCAAAGGGGTACGCTTCTGATGGCTGGGGATTCAAATTTAGTGCTAAATCTTGCACTGGATAAATATCCAGCGGAGCGCTCTGACCCTTCCACATCAGCGAAGTCCTTTGTACGGACGTTAATTACCCATGATCTGGTAGATTTATGGCGTGAATTTCATCCTCAGGGGAAAGACTACACTTATTATTCACACCCTCATCATTCTCATTCCAGAATTGATCATGCCTTCGTTTCACGTAAACACCTCACTTTGGTTCGTTCCATTTCTATCCTAACGGTCCCATGGTCAGATCATGAGCCTATTTTGGTAGTCTGTCGATCTCTCCTTTGTAGGCCTACCTTCTCTTCGTGGATAATGAATGACTCCTTGCTTTCGCTGAAGGAGATTCAGACGGAGCTACATCGGAAGTCTCAGGAATATTTTCAATTAAACTCGGGTTCTGTCTCTTCTTCAGTAACTTTGTGGGAAGCGTACAAGGCAGTTCTTAGGGGACATATTATCCAAATAGCTGCAAGGCGAAAGAAGGAAAGACAGCTTAAACAACGTCAGTTGGAATCGAAGTTAGCTTCCGCGTCAGCCCAGTTTAAACAGTCATCTTCTCCGTCCAATCGTAGACTGTTGGATCAGGCTCGTTTGGAATTGGACCTGTGTTTAACAGATGAGGCTGAGCGCTCCTTACGTTGGACTCGCCAGAAGTGGTATAGCAAAGCAAACAAACCAGACTCTATGTTGGCCCGTAGACTGCGTTCTTTTGTGCAACACCCCAAACCGATATCTTTACGTACTCGTCGCAATACCCTTACGAGCAACCCTGTAGCGGTTTTAGAGGAGTTCCGGCACAGACTAGCTAAACTTTACTCTGATCCCACCTGGGCTGACCCCCAGTCTATTTCTGACTTTCTATCTAGTTTGCCCTTACCTACTTTAACGTCGGCCCATAAGGATTTGATGGACCGTAATATCCAAATATCTGAGGTTTTGCAATGTATAACAGAACTGAAAACGGGCAAACGCCCAGGTCCTGATGGATACACGGCACTATATTATAAGAAATTAGCTGATGTGCTCGCTCCCCACCTTGCCGCTATGTTTAATGCGGTGAAGGGAGGTTCGAATTTTTCCCCGGACTCCTTAACTGCTAATGTGGTTATGATCCCTAAACCGGATCGAGATCACTCTTCCTGGGCTAATTATAGGCCTATCTCTCTTATCAATATCGATATGAAGATTCTTACTAAGATTTTGGCTACTCGATTGAATTCCTTCCTTTCTCGTCTGATCAAAAAGGACCAGGTGGCATTTGTTCCCCACAGGCAGGCCGGCGATGCTATCAGACGTATTTTACAATTGCAACATATGGCCCATACTCGTAAAATCGACATGATGCTCTTATCCTTAGACATTAATAAGGCCTTCGACACTTTATCCTGGCCATATCTCCTGTCGGTCCTCCACCGTTTTGGCTTTGGCCCTTCCTTCTTACGATGGATCTCTTTGCTATATACATCCCCTCAAGCGAAGCTTAGATACTACGGATTTGAGTCTTCTACGTTCTCGGTTGCCAGAGGTACTAGACAGGGTTGTCCGCTTTCCCCTTTACTTTTTATCCTAGCTTTGGAACCGTTGGCAGAAGCCATCCGTATACATCCTGATATTAAGGGAATTGATGTGGCAGGCTCCCAACATAAATTGTCGTTGTTTGCGGATGACATATTATTGTCAATATCGAATCCGGGGGTTACTTTGCCTAATTTGCTCGCAGTTCTCGATTCCTTTGCCACCCTCTCAGGTTTACATGTCAATCCAGCTAAATCAAGAGCTATGTCGGTTACCCTCCCACCATCACTATTGACTACTTTGAAGCAAACGTTCCCTTTCCAATGGCTTTCGGCCTTACCATATCTAGGAATTAAGCTTACCCCGACATATGATGGACTGTATCAGGCTAACTTTCCCACTGTCTTTCATGAGTTGACCGAGCTATTGTCCTCTTGGTCTCATTTCCCGCTATCGTGGTTCGGCAGAATTAATGCAATCCGTATGACCTATCTCCCTAAACTACTTTACCTATTTCGTGTTCTGCCAGTTTCAGTACCTTCGCATATATTGCGTATACATCAGCGAAAACTTTTGTCCTTTATTTGGAACTCCTCTCGACCCAGAATTAGCAAACATATCTTATTCGCGCGGCGGAGTGCGGGCGGGTTATCTGTTCCAAATCTCCAGTCTTACTATTTGGCGGCTAACATTGCCCCTTTAGCTCATATTCATGCATCTCACCATTTCCCCCTGTGGGCTGTAGTAGATATGATGGATTCTCACCCGATACCGCTCTGCTCCTTACCATGGCTCCCTATATCCCAACGTCCATCTACCCTTAGCCCAACGCTGACGCTTTCGCTTCGTCTTTGGGATTCTATCAAATACTCCGCTGGCCTTATCTCTCCTCACCTGCCTCTGATACGTCTATTGCATAACCCATTATTCCCTCCGGGTAAGGATAATCCTAGACAGTTTGCCTGGTGGCAGGCGCATGGTTTTTATGATGTTCACTCACTCCTATCTCCCACTAGAATAATTACCTTTGACACTCTGCGTTCTTCTTATAACATTCCTCTCCGAGAACATTTTGGTTATCTTCAGCTTCGTCACTTTATTCATACTCTAATACGTACGCATCCAGGACCTTATCGTCTATCCCCTTTTGAAAGCCAGTGCAGACATAGACCTCATGCTCCGGGTCTGATCTCCTTGATTTATTCTTCCATTATATCTTATAGAACCCCTCCGGTTCGTTCCTATCATCAGCGTTGGCAGTCTGAATTAGGGGGGACCTTGGATCAACAGGACTGGCAGAACATGACCCAAACACTATCTAAATGTTCCAGGAATGTCATTATCCTTGAGAATGCCAACAAAATTCTATACCGATGGTATTATACGCCTGCTCGTTTAGCTAGTTTTATCCCTACCTATTCCCCGGTCTGATTTCGGGGATGCCAACAATTGGGCACCATGGCCCACATTTGGTGGACTTGCCCTAAAGAAAGCAGGTTATGGATTAGGGTGTATGCCCTCCTCCGCACTATTCTTCATACAGACATTAAGCGTAACCCGTATGAAGCGCTTCTGTTTAAACCACTAGAGGGCCTTCTCCGCTCTGAACGGCAGCTAAAATCACACTTATTTATGGCAACTAAATTGACAATTGCGAGGTCTTGGAAGACTCCTGTCCTTAGCTTTGAGGCTGTCAAAAATCGGATGAACTTCATAATGGTTAATGAGAAATTGACGGCCATACTGTTGGATACCCATACAAAATTTCTGCAGATATGGCGTCCCTGGCTGGATATAGCTCAACCCTCGAGATTCGACCAGTCCCTTCTGTCGATATGAGGATGGATTTTGCTGTGATCCCCTTGGAGCCCCTCCCTTACCCTTTTTTTTTTTTTTTTGTTGTGTTGTGTGTGTGTGTGTGTGTGTGTTGTCCGTGTCTCTCTACTATTTGTCTTTTTCTACTCTCCTGTTTAATCTGTCCTTAAACATATTTTACGGATTGTGCCTGCTGTTTTCTGCGCTACATCCGCAATACTATTTCTGCAATCTAGATTTTTTTATAAACTCTAGGTCATGAACATGTACTGTTTTTTGGTGAGGCCTCTTTTCGTGCCTCTCCCGTTTTCTATAATGTTGATGTAGCAAAACTTCCCTTTAGAGCAGCGGTTCTCAACCTGGGGGTCGCGACCCCTTTGGGGGTCGAACGACGCTTCCACAGGGGTTGCCTAAGACCATCGGAAAACACATATTTCCGATGGTCTTAGGAACCGAGACACCTCTCCTCGCCGCCGCTGCCGCCACCGCCGTCTCCAGGTGTGGGCGGGATGACATGTCGCCCCTGTCATCTGGACACACCTCGAGATCAATCCTCGCCTGTGATTGGCCGCCGGCACTGTAGCTCAGGCACACAGGCGGCCAATCACCGGCAAGGAGGTGGAGCTTGGAGAGGAGGGGCCAAGCGGCACCGCGAAGATCGAGCGAGTGAAGAGGAGGAGAGCGGCCGGAGAAGGAAGACAGCTGACAGGTAAGTGTCTGTACCATGGGAGAGAGAGGGAGCGAGCGAGCCCAGGCTGGAGCAGGGGTCTGCAAGGTAAGTATCACTGGTGTCAGTGGGAATAGTGCCCCATCATTGGTGTCACTAATACCAATGATGGGGCACTATTCCTCCCACTGACACCAACGATGGGGCACTATTCCTCCCCCCACTGACACCAACAATGAGGCACGATTCCTCCCCCAAATGACACCAACGATGGGGCACTATTCCTCCCCCACTGACACCAAGGATGGGGCACGATTCCTCCCCCCACTGACACCAACGATGGGGCACAATTCCTCCCCCCACTGACACCAACGATGGGGCACAATTCCTCCCCCCACTGACACCAACGATGGGGCACAATTCCTCCCCCCACTGACACCAAGGATGGAGCACAATTCCTCCCCCCACTGACACCAAGGATGGGGCACTATTCCTCCCCCCCACTGACACCAAGGATGGGGCACTATTCCTCTCCCCACTGACACCAAGGATGGGGCACTATTCCTCCCCCCACTGACACCAATGATGGGGCACTATTCCTCCCCCCACTGACACCAATGATGGGGCACTATTCCCCCCACTGACACCTATGATGGGGCACTATTCCTCCCCCCACTGACACCAAGGATGGGGCACTATTCCTCCCCCCACTGACACCAAGGATGGGGCACTATTCCTCCCCCCACTGATATCAATGATGGGGCACTATTCCCCCCACTGATACCAATGATGGGGCACTATTCCCCCCACTGATACCAATGATGAGGCACTATTCCTCCCACTGATACCAATGATGAGGCACTATTCCTCCCACTGACACCAATGACGGGGCACTATTCCTCCCACTGACACCAATGACGGGGCACTATTCCTCCCACTGACACCAATGACGGGGCACTATTCCTACCACTGATACCAATGACGGGGCACTATTCCCCCCACTGACACCTATGACGGGGCACTATTCCTCCCCCCACTGACACCTATGACGGGACACTATTCCTCCCCCCACTGACACCAATGACGGGGCACTATTCCTCCTCCCACTGACACCTATGACGGGGCACTATTCCTCCTCCCACTGATACCAATGATGGGGCACTATTCCTCCTCCCACTGATACCAATGATGGGGCACTATTCCTCCTCCCACTGATACCAATGATGAGGCACTATTCCTCCCACTGACACCAATGACGAGGCACTATTCCTCCCACTGACACCAATGACGGGGCACTATTCCTACCACTGACACCAATGACGGGGCACTATTCCTCCCACTGACACCAATGACGGGGCACTATTCCTCCCACTGACACCAATGACGGGGCACTATTCCTCCCACTGACACCAATGAAGGGGGCACTATTCCTCCCACTGACACCAATGACGGGGCACTATTCCTCCCACTGATACCAATGACGGGGCACTATTCCTCCCACTGATACCAATGACGGGGCACTATTCCTCCCACTGATACCAATGATGGGGCACTAGTCCTCCCACTGACACCAATGAAGGGGGCACTATTCCTCCCACTGACACCAATGACGGGGCACTATTCCTCCCACTGACACCAATGACGGGGCACTATTCTTCCCACTGACACCAATGACGGGGCACTATTCCTCCCACTGACACCAATGACGGGGCACTATTCCTCCCACTGACACCAATGACGGGGCACTATTCCTACCACTGACACCAATGAAGGGGGCACTATTCCTCCCACTGACACCAATGAAGGGGGCACTATTCCTCCCACTGACACCAATGATGGGGCACTATTCCTCCCACTGACACCAATGACGGGGCACTATTCCTCCTACTGCAAAATTACAGTTATGAAGTAGCAACGAAAATAATTTTATGGTTGGGGGTCACCACAACATGAGGAACTGTATTAAGGGGTCGCGGCGTTAGAAAGGTTGAGAACCACTGCTTTAGAGTTTACATTATCATTGACCCACAAAGGTTTGTTACCCGTTCCCTTCCAATCCTTTCCCCCATCCTTTCCCTTAGGGCACCTATGTAAACTTTTCAGATTATGCTTTTATTGATGCATGCCTTGAACCAGCTTCCCTTCATTTAATACAATTTGTAAATGTTGGTCATTGAATTTTTGCTTTGACTGTCTGTTTATCTTTGCTTACTATTCAATAAAGCTCTTTGTAAAAGAAAAAGTGTTACACAGTGCTAAACTTTTCATCCAATTTCTAAATATGTGCAAGGAGGAGGATTAGGGGGGATATGTGCAAGGTTGAGAGATTTGTGGGGTGGATATGTGCAAGGAGGAGGGATTGCGGATATGTGTAAGGAGGGGGTTGTGGGGGGGTTGTACAAGGAGGTGGGATTGGGGGGGATATGTTCAAGGTGGAGGGAGTAGGTGGGATATGTGCAAGGAGTAAGGATTGGGGGGGATACGTGCAAGGAGGAGGAATTAGGGGGGATACGTGCAAGGAGGGGGGAATAGGGGGGATACGTGCAAAGCGGAGCGTTTAGGGGGGGACATGTGCAAGGAGGAAGGATTGGGGGGATACGTGCGAGGAGGAGAAATTAGGGAGGATATGTACACTGTACACTGTCCTACAAACGAATGACCCCTGTAGACTGCCCTATAAACCGCTGATTCTATCCTCTGCCATGCTGGCCCACTGTACACTGCTCTACTGACCTCACATCCACTGCCCCCCCCCCCCCCCCGAGATTTTGTACTGCACCCCTACATCAGACAGTCTACATTCGGCCCTGCCCACCGTACAATGTTCCGGTCAACAACCTTCAGACTCCCTAAGCAGCCTGACTGCATCAGAGTAAAAGGATATGTCCACCTGAGATATCCTGTACACAGGCAATAAAACTCAGCTACCCGAAGAACTGGTTAAATACAAAACTGCTGTGTGAATGGCATTGACAGGCTGCACCGTATATGTTATGTATGATTTTGGCCATTGCTACACTTTAATGCTACAGTCCAGACATCAGAACTACTGAACCTGTTTTGGCTGTTTGAGCAAAAATTCCTACACAAACACTGCAAATTCTGGAGCAAAGCCATCACAGGAGAGAGAAGGCTGTGATAGCTGCAAAGAGGTGGCCAACTCCATATTAACACCCATGGTTTTGGAATAGGGCGTCCAACAAGCTCATATGCATGGCCAGGTGTCTACAAACATCTGGCCATATTGTATATGGTTAGAAAAATATAAATCTAAGTACTCATTTGTGTAAAGCTGAACTCCAGGCAAACATCTAGACAGATTCAATACATACATGGAGCTACCTAAATATTTGTATTTCTGTCCAGTCAGTCCTGGGATTTAGACAGCTCTGCCACACAGCGCAGCCCCATCCAGCAAGGAAGAACACCTGATTTTACTCTAACTTGTTCTTCCCCAACCTGTGACGGGACAGTAAAGGAGAAGCAGCGCTGTAAAAAACTCATCTCTCTGTCACTTCTGCTTCACCATCCCCCCCCCTTCTCCCCGAAGCTCCGCTGTACAGCATCTGCAAGAAGCTGATACAAGGTCAAATCAAGGTACTTACTCTGCTTACATTAAAAAATACAATAAATGACATTTTAACCGCTTACCTATAGCTCTATAGCAGATATACTGCTACAGGGCAGCCATTCTGCGCAGAATCAGGTAAATATACGTGATTTCGCATTTCTGGGTAGGGGCACACGTGTGTGCCACCCTAACCGCGATGCAAATGGTTGCAGCGGATGTCAATCACCGGGTTCCGGACGCCGATTCTCAGTGTGTAAACAACACAGATCTCTCTCCTGTCAGCATGGACATGCTGCTTTCTCTCTCTGCACAGCATGTCTCCCTAGTAAAACAGCACACAGTGGAAGCAAAACACAACACACAGTTAGGCCTTTGATCGCCCCAGATGTTAACCCATTCCTGCCCAGGGTCATTAGTACAGCGTCAGTGCTTTTTATTAGCACCGATAACTGTATTAGTCTCATTGAGGTGTCAGTGGCCGTCAGTTCCCACTCAGTGTCAGAATGCCCGCCACAGTCCCGTTATAAGTCACTGATCGCACCATTACTAGTCTAAATAAAAAAAAATTCCAGTATATATACTGCCATTTGTAGACGCTACAACTTTCACGTAAACCAATAAACTACTGGGTTCGCAAACACTTTAATTTCAGTGGAGTGCAGGGGAGACATTAAGAATCTAATAGACCCCCAAAGTTTCCTTAAAGAGAACCTGCCACCTCATATACAGTATGCTAACACATAGGAGGCCTGGCATCCCTTCCAGGGGGTTGATGGCACAATCTCACCTGTTATATTTGACCAGAAAACTGAGTCATATAAAGTGTCTGTGTACACTAACATTATCTGTAGTGTATGCTTTTACTAAACATAAAGGGTTTAATAAACCATTATGCTAATATCGTATGACATAAAAAAAATGTAGACTAACACTGTTTATCCTCCAGGGTCTCTGCTTTCAGAAAATATAGAAGGTGTTGGGGGTTTTAACGAATCTTTAGGTCTAGAATGTGCATTTTAATGTGTATTCAAAAAATGAAAACGGGATAAAAGGCTGTGGCAGTGAAAGGGTTACATCATGGGACTTGGCTGAGAATAACTGTCACTTTTTGAAAATGAGGCTGCGGCTTGTTTATCACGTGTGCAGCTTGTTTATTGCAGTGCCTGCCAGCAGGAGCTCATGGGATCGCAAACAGCAAATCGCTTCGGCTTAACAGAAATGCATAAATAAATTCAACAAATTTCCTTTTGTGGATTAACAATGGCCGCGGCCTTTATTATTGGTTTACCCATTACATATTATAAGAATTATAGTTCATAACAACATAAGAATCTGTCATTTATGTGTCAAATAACAAAATAGCATAGCTATTGTAGGGGGCCCCAGATTTCTAGAATGTTCTGTGACTACAGTAGGTTTCCAGGCCCCCCAAACCCAGCAGTCACAAGACTCCCCCAAATTCAAATCTTTACCGGACTTTTGGGGGGGGCCTGGAAACCGTTGTTGCTGCGATCACATGACCACAGGGGGGCCTTAGAACTGCTTCCCCCTTTGTTTGGCATTGCGGAGAGAGAGATTGTGGAGGACAGAAGTGTGTGATTTTGCTCGTGATTCTAGCGATTCCTGCTCTATTTCCAACTGTATCTATTTCCAACTGTATTCCTATACAGGATTGAGGATCGTCTGACTCTAATTTATCATCCTTAGAGTTCGGATCACTTACCGCTCTATTTCATTGTATTTAGAGTGCAGGATTGTCTGACTCCATATCCCACCTTTGGAGTCGGGGACAATTCATTTTCCAGTTCAGAGGGGCTGAGTACATTTCTGATTGTGTGACTATTATCATCACTAGAGTCATATCCATAGGAAATTTTCAGACTCCTCCATCATCAGAGGTGAGGTCTGTCTACATCAACCAGACGATGAAGACAACCACACAGAAAATGGGAGATGGACAACTAGCGACAACAAGTAGGTTTTCTAGTTCATTGTAGCATTGTGTAGTTAGTAAACAGGTTCAGCACACCATACAGCCCAAGTGTACATTACAGCAAGCAGTTCATATGGTGACCTCTCTGCTGCCGACTGCTAAGATGGGGGGAAGGGGGGAACCAGAGAAAAGCTTCTCCATGGCTGCACAAAGCAGTGCAGGATCTGGCGAAGGAGTTCTGTTCTCCTGTCTGCTGCCAATTGCTGAGAAAAGGTGGGGGCAGAGGTGAGGAGAGTGACAAAACCGCAGGAAAGGTGCGAAGACCACATGAAATGGCCTGGTGGGCCGGATTTGGCCCCCGGGCCTTGTGTTTGACACATGTGAGGTAGACAGACAGGTATACGTGAACCCGGTTTTTCTCAGGATAATGCCTTTCTGCTTTTATGGATCCTCTGACAGGGTCAATAGAAGAGGATTTTCAATGTTCACATTTAGGACTCATTCACACGGGCAAATGCTTATTTTCTGGTTTAGGTTCTTGCTGGCAGAGCTAGTAGAAGATTCTGTGTAAAATATGGGCCTAAAATACCTGTATTTAGACGCATTCATACGTACACTCTGCAGATCTGTGTGGTCCCGGAAAAAGCCGTGTCCTACTTTTTTGTGCACAGCTAAATGCTGCACACATTTTTGCATGCGGGGCTCATTCACATGGGTAGATTTTCTGCATGAACAAAAAGGTCTTTGCTGGCAGATCTAGAAGATCTTGCATGAAATACGTGCCTAAAGTACTTGCATTTATACATGTACATGTGTAAAATCTTCATATCTTTGGGGGTAATCTCTGCAGCTGTGTCCTACTTTTTTGGGCCTGACCAAGGGCTCATTCACACTAGAATGCAGTGCGGGAGAGCCGCGGTCCCTCGCGACTTCCCGCACACCATTCCAATCGCAATGCCCTTGCGATCTGCTGAGTGGCTCAGTTAAAAGTTAACGATGTCCAAAGAGCAGGTCAGAAATGCATTGCATTTGCCCACGCTGGCCCATGTCAATTTGCATGGCACTTTCTGCCAGTGCGGGCAAATGTGTTTCAAAAAGTAGTGCATGCACTCATTTTGGTGTGGCATGGTACAATTTCAGCCCATTCAAATGAATGGATTTGAAGTCGCGCTGCACAGAGCTGCAGATGACTTGCACAGCAATGCACAGCACGTTCCTGAGCAATTCAGCTCGGGCATACTGTGAACCGGCCCAAAATGCAGTACATATTTTGAGTTGTGGACGCAGGTGTATGGGCTCAGTAAATACTATAGTTCTGAGTTTTGATGCGCACAAAACTATACACCGTACGGATCTAAACGCAGTGTTTTTCACTTCCCGTGTGAATTAGCCCTGACTCAAGGACTGTTTATGGGATGGCCAGACAAGTCAACCCTTCAAATCTGATACAATCTGGGGGCTTGTACCTGTTTATTGATGAATATTAGGAACAAATGTCATTCAAATGAACATTTCACTTTTATTTTTCTGCTGTTGTAATTCTTTTCTAATATTGTGTATTCTTACAGGTGGGACAACATGGTCTACAAAAAAACCACATCCCTTGGTAAACCAACATTATCAACGGAATTCAATGAAAAGAATAAGACCATCGTGGGACAACAACCAGGATGACAACCCACAGAAGAAGTTTCAGAGACTTCACCCCAATGCAGACTGGCTCCCAAAATTGGGCCTTAGCAAGAAGGACAGGGCTGACATTGAGGATGGAAAGACTGTCTCGTCTCATGTTGCCCAGGCTGCAGTCGCTATACTGAGAAATCAGTTTAAAGAAAAGGAAGGTCATCCGTGTGTAAGATCTGTTGGCATACATGTCACACCAGTGTTAAAGCCCACTATACAGTTACACTACGACTGGCATGTCGGACATGTGTTTGTATCTGCCTGTAATGGCAAAACGGTAGCGATGGCAGACACCGATCTTGCTATTGATTATAGATCATCACTTAGCTTCCAACAGATGAAAAAAAGCTATTCATCTCTTCTGAATGACCCACTAAACTGCATTCAATATCAAAATGTGCAGCAGCAGGAAGCTAATGGTAACAGCTGTGTGATGTACTCAATTGCCAATATGTTTGAGATGTTGACCCCTGGAGGCAATCCAGAGTGTACCTACAACAAACATCTCTTAAGACCTCATTTCATCAAGTGTCTGGAAAATGGGAGATTTACAGAGTTTCCCAAAGTGCGCAAACCTTCATCACCACCAAGTTTCAAATGCTACAAATCCAGCTTTTGAGCATACCAGCATGGACTATGCTGGTTCTAGATGGTGAGACCGGTTCACAACTTCACTGTTGAGTGCAAGTCTGTACATTATGGCATTCAGGCATACAGAGTCAATCAGCTACTTGCTTAATAGGCTGGACCTGTATTATGCCCGCCAGATAATGGATAGACAGGCTCCGGTGATGGAGTGCTGTCAGGGACTGCGGGTCTCGCAGCGGCGCACAGGTCTGCACATACACAGATTGCCTAGGTGCACTAATGTGCAGGCCCTAGGACCTGGGCGTCGGCAATTGCACCAATGACTGTGCAGGGCGCACTATTTAAACTGGCCAGACGGTGACTAGGTTGCCGCAAGGTCTAGTTCCTGTACCCGTGTTCTGAAGTGTGTTCCTTTTGCCGATCCTGCTTGTCCTGATTTGTGTTGACCTTCTCCTGCTCTGACCCCCGGCTCGTCCCTGACTACTCTCCTGCCTGTTGTATATTACTATTGGACCTCCCGTTGCTGAACCTTGGCTCGTGACCCGGCTGCTCTCTGTCTACTGTTTGGTACCTACCTGCCTCCACCGTTACCGACCTGGCTAGTCTGACTACGCTCATTCCTGACTGTCATCCATCCATCCCGCTCGGGACCTGGACTTGTCAGCCTCTTCACAGCAGGCTCACCCCCCGGCACGTACCCTCGGCGGGACCCCTCTACCACAGCTGGGTGCACTCAGGGGTCGCGACCTGGTTTCAGTCTCGCACAAAGTCCATCCCCACCATAAGGGGCTCTGGTGAAAAGGCAGACTGCTACTTAAACTCCGCATCCTGGGGAATCCCGTTCTGTGGATCACTAGAGATTCCGAAGACAAGTGTGCCTGACAAGTGCAAGTCTATACATTATGGACTTCGGGCATACAGAGTCAATCAGCTACCTGCTTAGTAGGCTGGACCTGTATTATGCCTGCCAGATTATGGATAGACAGACTCCAGTGATGGTCATGAGGATATAGAGCATAGCGGCATACCTACTACAGTTATTACCTCTTGGAGGTATCTAGGTTGCCCCGCACTACTTGCTCTCCTCTCTTGTGGTGGAACTATACCTGTGGATCCATATTCCATGTATTTCTGTACCTATCTGGACTGTTCTTATAAGCCGGATATAAAAGTTGATTGGAGAGGGGAAAACATATAAAGAAGTGCAGAAAATGATAGGCTGCTCAGCTAAAATAATCGCAAATGCTTTAAAATGGCAACCAAAAACTGAAAGACGTGCTAGAAAGCAAAAAACTACCATTCGAATGGATAGAAGAATAGCCAAAATGGCAAGGACTCAGACAACAATCAGCTCCAGGAAGATCAAAGAAGGTCTAAAGTTACCTGTGAGTACTGTTACAATTAGAAGACGCCTATGTGAAGCCAAGCTATCTGCAAGAAACCCCCGCAAAGTCCCACTGATGAAAAAAAGACGTGCTAAAGAGGTTACAATTACAAATTACAAAGAGCACATTAACTGGCCTAAAGAGAAATGGCGCAACATTTTGTGGACTGATGAAAATACGATTGGTTTTTTTGGGTCTACTGGTGAGACCGTTTCACAACTTCACTGTTGAGTGCAAGACTGTACATTATGGTATTCAGGCATACAAAGTCAATCAGCTACTTGCCTATTAGGCTGGACCTGTATTATGCCCGCCAGATTATGGATAGACAGGCTCCGGTGATGGAGCACAAGTCTGTACATTATGGCATTCAGGCATACAGAGTCACTCAGCTACTTGCTTAATAGGCTGGACCTGTACAATGCCCGCCAGATTATGGATAGACAGGCTCCGGTGATGGAGTGCAAGTCTATACATTATGGCATTCAGGCATACAGAGTCAATCAGCTACCTGCTTAGTAGGCTGGACCTGTATTATGCCCGCCAGATTATCGATAGACAGGCTCCAGTGATGGTCATGAGGATATAGAGCATAGAGGCATACCTACTACAGTTATTACCTCTTGGAGGTATCTAGGTTGCCCCGCACTACTTGCTCTCCTCTCTTGTGGTGGAACAATACCTGTGGATCCATATTCCATGTATTTCGGTACCTATATGGACTGTTCTTATCAGCCGTATATAAAAGTTGATTGGAGAGGGGAAAACGTATAAAGAAGTGCAGAAAATAATAGGCTGCTCAGCTAAAATAATCGCAAATGCTTTAAAATGGCAACCAAAAACTCAAAGACGTGCTAGAAAGCGACAAACTACCATTCGAATGGATAGAAGAATAGCCAAAATGGCAAGGACTCAGACAACAATCAGCTCCAGGAAGATCAAAGAAGGTCGGTCTAAAGTTACCTGTGAGTACTGCTACAATTAGAAGACGCCTATGTGAAGCCAAGCTATCTGCAAGAAACCCCCGCAAAGTCCCACTGATGAAAAAAAGACATGTGCTGAAGAGGTTACAATTTGCCAAAGAGCACATTAACTGGCCTAAAGAGAAATGGCGCAACATTTTGTGGACTGATGAAAATACGATTGGTTTTTTTGGGTCTACTGGTGAGACCGTTTCACAACTTCACTGTTGAGTGCAAGACTGAACATTATGGCATTCAGGCATACAAAGTCAATCAGCTACTTGCCTATTAGGCTGGACCTGTATTATGCCCGCCAGATTATGGATAGACAGGCTCCGGAGAGGGAGTTCAAGTCTGTACATTATGGCATTCAGGCATACAAAGTCAATCAGCTACTTGCCTATTAGGCTGGACCTGTATTATGCCCGCCAGGATATGCATAGACAGGCTCCGGAGAGGGAGTTCAAGTCTGTACATTGTGGCATTCAGGCATACAGAGTCAATCAGCTACTTGCCTATTAGGCTGGACCTGTATTATGCCCGCCAGGATATGCATAGACAAGCTCCGGAGAGGGAGTGCAAGTCTGTACATTGTGGCATTCAGGCATACAGAGTCAATCAGCTACTTGCCTATTAGGCTGGACCTGTATTATGCCCGCCAGATTATGCATAGACAGGCTCCGGTGATGGAGTGCAAGTCTATACATTATGGCATTCAGGCATACAGAGTCAATCAGCTACTTGCTTAGTAGGCTGGACCTGTATTATGCCCGCCAGATTATCGATACACAGGCTCCAGTGATGGTCATGAGGATATAGAGCATAGCGGCATACCTACTACAGTTATTACCTCTTGGAGGTATCTAGGTTGCCCCGCACTACTTGCTCTCCTCTCTTGTGGTGGAACTATACCTGTGGATCCATATTCCATGTATTTCTGTACCTATATGGACTGTTCTTATCAGCCATATATAAAAGTTGATTGGAGAGGGGAAAACATATAAAGAAGTGCAGAAAATGATAGGCTGCTCAGCTAAAATAATCGCAAATGCTTTAAAATGGCAACCAAAAACTCAAAGACGTGCTAGAAAACGACAAACTACCATTCGAATGGATAGAAGAATAGCCAAAATGGCAAGGACTCAGACAACAATCAGCTCCAGGAAGATCAAAGAAGGTCTAAAGTTACCTGTGAGGACTGTTACAATTAGAAGACGCCTATGTGAAGCCAAACTATCTGCAACAAACCCCCGCAAAGTCCAACTATTGAAAAAAAGACGTGCTGAAGAGGTTACAATTTGCCAAACAGCACATTGACTGGCCTAAAGAGAAATGGCGCAACATTTTGTGGACTGATAAAAATACGATTGGTTTTTTTCGGTCTACTGGTGAGACCGTTTCACAACTTCACTGTTGAGTGCAAGACTGAACATTATGGCATTCAGGCATACAAAGTCAATCAGCTACTTGCCTATTAGGCTGGACCTGTACAATGCCCGCCAGATTATGGATAGACAGGCTCCGGTGATGGAGCACAAGTCTGTACATTATGGCATTCAGGCATACAGAGTCACTCAGCTACTTGCTTAATAGGCTGGACCTGTACAATGCCCGCCAGATTATGGATAGACAGGCTCCGGTGATGGAGTGCAAGTCTATACATTATGGCATTCAGGCATACAGAGTCAATCAGCTACCTGCTTAGTAGGCTGGACCTGTATTATGCCCGCCAGATTATCGATAGACAGGCTCCAGTGATGGTCATGAGGATATAGAGCATAGAGGCATACCTACTACAGTTATTACCTCTTGGAGGTATCTAGGTTGCCCCGCACTACTTGCTCTCCTCTCTTGTGGTGGAACAATACCTGTGGATCCATATTCCATGTATTTCGGTACCTATATGGACTGTTCTTATCAGCCGTATATAAAAGTTGATTGGAGAGGGGAAAACGTATAAAGAAGTGCAGAAAATAATAGGCTGCTCAGCTAAAATAATCGCAAATGCTTTAAAATGGCAACCAAAAACTCAAACATGTGCTAGAAAGCGACAAACTACCATTCGAATGGATAGAAGAATAGCCAAAATGGCAAGGACTCAGACAACAATCAGCTCCAGGAAGATCAAAGAAGGTCGGTCTAAAGTTACCTGTGAGTACTGCTACAATTAGAAGACGCCTATGTGAAGCCAAGCTATCTGCAAGAAACCCCCGCAAAGTCCCACTGATGAAAAAAAGACATGTGCTGAAGAGGTTACAATTTGCCAAAGAGCACATTAACTGGCCTAAAGAGAAATGGCGCAACATTTTGTGGACTGATGAAAATACGATTGGTTTTTTTGGGTCTACTGGTGAGACCGTTTCACAACTTCACTGTTGAGTGCAAGACTGAACATTATGGCATTCAGGCATACAAAGTCAATCAGCTACTTGCCTATTAGGCTGGACCTGTATTATGCCCGCCAGATTATGGATAGACAGGCTCCGGAGAGGGAGTTCAAGTCTGTACATTATGGCATTCAGGCATACAAAGTCAATCAGCTACTTGCCTATTAGGCTGGACCTGTATTATGCCCGCCAGGATATGCATAGACAAGCTCCGGAGAGGGAGTGCAAGTCTGTACATTGTGGCATTCAGGCATACAGAGTCAATCAGCTACTTGCCTATTAGGCTGGACCTGTATTATGCCCGCCAGATTATCGATAGACAGGCTCCGGTGATGGAGTGCAAGTCTATACATTATGGCATTCAGGCATACAGAGTCAATCAGCTACTTGCTTAGTAGGGTGGACCTGTATTATGCCCGCCAGATTATCGGTACACAGGCTCCAGTGATGGTCATGAGGATATAGAGCATAGCGGCATACCTACTACAGTTATTACCTCTTGGAGGTATCTAGGTTGCCCCGCACTACTTGCTCTCCTCTCTTGTGGTGGAACTATACCTGTGGATCCATATTCCATGTATTTCTGTACCTATATGGACTGTTCTTATCAGCCGTATATAAAAGTTGATTGGAGAGGGGAAAACATATAAAGAAGTGCAGAAAATGATAGGCTGCTCAGCTAAAATAATCGCAAATGCTTTAAAATGGCAACCAAAAACTCAAAGACGTGCTAGAAAACGACAAACTACCATTCGAATGGATAGAAGAATAGCCAAAATGGCAAGGACTCAGACAACAATCAGCTCCAGGAAGATCAAAGAAGGTCTAAAGTTACCTGTGAGGACTGTTACAATTAGAAGACGCCTATGTGAAGCCAAACTATCTGCAACAAACCCCCGCAAAGTCCAACTGTTGAAAAAAAGACGTGCTGAAGAGGTTACAATTTGCCAAAGAGCACACTGACTGGCCTAAAGAGAAATGGCGCAACATTTTGTGGACTGATGAAAATACGATTGGTTTTTTTCGGTCTACTGGTGAGACCGTTTCACAACTTCACTGTTGAGTGCAAGACTGAACATTATGGCATTCAGGCATACAAAGTCAATCAGCTACTTGCCTATTAGGCTGGACCTGTATTATGCCCGCCAGATTATGCATAGACAGGCTCCGGAGAGGGAGTGCAAGTCTGTACATTATGGCATTCAGGCATACAGAGTCAATCAGCTACTTGCCTATTAGGCTGGACCTGTATTATGCCCGCCAGATTATGCATAGACAAGCTCCGGAGAGGGAGTGCAAGTCTGTACATTATGGCATTCAGGCATACAGAGTCAATCAGCTACTTGCCTATTAGGCTGGACCTGTATTATGCCCGCCAGATTATGCATAGACAAGCTCCGGAGAGGGAGTGCAAGTCTGTACATTATGGCATTCAGGCATACAGAGTCACTCAGCTACTTGCCTATTAGGCTGGACCTGTATTATGCCCACCAGATTATGCATAGACAGGCTCCGGTGATGGAGTGCAAGTCTATACATTATATACATTATGGCATTCGGGGGGGGGGTACAGTATGTTCTCCTTACATATTCACATGAGAAGGGGCTTCCAGATTCCGAGGGGGCTCATCCTCACCTCTTTCCTGGCCTGCCAGGCTGCATGCATAAATTAGAGCCTGGTATGGATTTTGGGGGTAGGGAGGACATCATGCCATTTTTTTAGGGACTGACCAGAGAGGGATTACTTTGACGCAGTTGGCCAGCTTAAACATGTATTGCAATGCATGTGAACTAAAAATCCCTGTTTTTATGCAAAGTTTTCATTCAGAATTTTTAAATTTTACTGGAAATGACATCCTACACATAGCTTCCAGGTTCTTTCTATTTAGAGGAGATCAGCAAATGCATATTTACTATTCTCTATGCCTTCTAACCAACGACACCCACAGGTGGTACAGTGGAGCCTGGGAAACATGGTGGAGGGGAAGTGGGGGCACACTTCCAGGGTCACAGAAACCAATCAGGTGCCTGTACAGACATCCGATTGCTTACATTAGAAAGCCAACAGTTGGCATGTGGAGTGCACACACACCACAAGCTGCTGCTGGAATGTGTGCAAAACTCCTTGCTGCCGTCGATGTAAGGCATACAGCACTGGCAGTAAAAAGGTTAGCCCATTTGTTTCAAAAGCATAAAATAATACCAATGTATTTGTTAGTTTATTTTGTTCTGGACATTAACACTGACATTTTAGAGATAGGCAACTCCTATCCTCATATTCATTAGTGGTTCCAAATGAATAATAACTACTGTAGTAGGGAACAGACACAAAAAGATACACTCAGCATCTCTCCAAATCACTGTTCTGTTTATTCGGCGCATTTGAAGTTTTTTTATACACATAATTACGTAGGTATCACATTAATATTACAATAGTACTTTTATGGTAAGAAGGGGCGTTACATAGGCAGGCTAATTTCTAATCAGGACTTGAAGGCATGCAAACGTAATCAAAACATTATTAGTGCCATGTGCACAATGAGTGCAGTGTGCAATACGTAGGTAAAGCATACGAAATAGAATCGATTTTGTACACAATTTACACATTTCCTTTACAATCTCCCCTCTTTTGATCAATAGTTTACATTCTGATCACAGACTACACCTATCATGTCCTTTAACCTGGAACCTCCTTCCATTTAGGAGCAACTAGTCCCGGCCTAGGAGGCAAATGCCACTGTAGAGAATCTAATAGCTGAGAGCAGCTATATCATTACAAATGACCTTTAATTGGGACTAAAACGTACAGAAAAAACAAATGATTGATAAGAAATATTTACAGAATAATTGGCTGTACACTCAGTTCCTGTGGCCAGAATGGCCTTGTAGCTTTATTGTGGACATGCTGACTTATCAGCATAGTTACATACAGACAATTCTACATAAAATGGAAGATATATAAAAGACAACATGACTTTCACATGGCTGAACTACTTTTCAAATCACATTTAATATACATATATCCCTTACTAATATATTTATTAAAGCATTTGAAACCATGGGTCGCAAACATACACCAGACTGTGATTCCAAACACAGAGATACTTTCATGTAGTCATTTTTGCAGTGTCTGGTGTGTGACTTTTCCTTCACGTTTTGTAAACCGTACATGAAATAGACACTGTATTGATTCCTCCAACCACTTCCTTATATATGTATATATACATATACATATATATACACATATATATATATATATAATATACATACATACATACACACATACATATACACAAACACACATACACACACTTTGCAGCCAAAGTGAACCTTATTGGCATCCCAGTCTCAATCCGTAGGGTTCAGTATTGAGTTGGCCCACCCCTTACAGCTATAACAGCTTCAACTCTTCTGAAAAGGCTGTCCATGAGGTTTAGGAGTGTGTCTATGGGAATGTTTGACCATTCTTCCAGAAGCGTATTTGTGAGGTCAGGCACTGATGTCAGATGAGAAGGCCTGGCTCGCAGTCTCCGCTCTAATTCATCCCAAAGGTGTTCTATCGGGTTGGGTTTAAAACTCTGTGCAGGCCAGTCAAGTTCTTGCACCCCATACTCACTCATCCATGTCTTTATGGACTTTGCTTTGTGCACTGGTGCGCAGTCATGTTGGAACAGGAAGGGGTCATCCCTAAAGTGTTCCCACAAAGTTGGGAGCATGAAATTGTCCAAAATGTTTTGGTATGCTGACGCCTTAAGAATTCCCTTCACTGGAACTAAGGGGTCAAACCCAACCCCTGTAAAACAACCCCGTACCATAATCCCCCTCCTACGAACATTACACTTGGCACAATGCAGTCAGGCAAGTACTCTTCTCCTGGCGCAATTGCCAAACCCTGACTCGTCCATCGGATTGCCAGACAGAGAAGCGTGATTCGTCACTCCAGAGAACACATCTCCATCGCTCTAAAATCCAGTGGCAGCATGCTTTACACCACTGCATCAGACGCTCCAGTATTCGCTGACCCCGCTCTGTCATTTTACTTGGCCTACCACTTTGTGGCTGAGTTGCTGCTGTTCCCAGTTGCTTCCACTTTCTTATAATACCAATAGCAGTTGACGTGGAATATTTAGTTAGTAGCAAGGAAATTTCATGGATGGACTTATTGCACAGGTGACAGCCTATCACGGTACCACGCTTGAATTCACTGAGCTCTTGAGAGCGACCCATTCTTTCACAAATGTTTGTAGAAGCAGTCTGCATGCCTAGGTGCTTGATTTTATACACCTGTGGCCATGGAGGTGATTGGAACACCTGAATCCAATGATTTGGAGGGGCGTCCCAATACTTTTGGCAATATAGTGTATATCTCAATGGTTTGCTTTTTCCTACCATGCTCTTTGTGTAAGAACTCAAGTTTCATGTTCTAAAAGGACAGCCTTTTCCTGGCAATATTATCATTTCTCTTTGTTTGCTCTGATGTTAATTTTAGGTAGATAACACAAGTTCTTCGTTTCTATCTTACATATTTTCCTGATGTCACAACATAATATATGATAACAAGACACCCACGAGTCCTGAAAGAATTGAGCTCTGTCATTTCAAAGCCAACATCCCAATAAGTGTATATTGATTGCTTTGTGTGAAAGTTATAGCGTCTACAAACTATGGTATAGATACTGCAATTTACGCCATTTTTTTGCTATACAGTGCTGCGCTAGTTTAACGGACAATTGCACGCAATACGGTACATAAATGAAAATTATGTCCTTTTTTTCCACACAAATAGAGCTTTCTTTTGGTGGTATTTGATCACCTGTGCACTTTTTATTTTTGGCGCTATAAACAAAAACATTTTGAAGAAAAAATTTTTCTTAGAAAAAAACAATATTTTCTCATTTCAGTCATAAAAAATATCCAAAAAAACTAAAATTTAGCCATAAATGTAGGCCAAAATGTATTCTGCTACATGTTTTTGGTTACAAAAAAAAAATCACAGTAAGTGTGTATTTATTGCTTCGTGTGAAAGTTATAGCGTCTACAAACTATGGTATAGATAATGGAATTTACACAGCTTTTACTTTCTGACTGCCCATCACATTTCTTGAGGTGCTAAAATACCAGGATAGTACAAACACTCTCAAATGACCTCTTTTCGCAAAGTAGACACCCTAAGCCAGTGATGGCGAACCTTTTTGAGCCCAAGTGCCCAAACTGCAACACAAAAACAACTTTTTTATTTCAAAGTGCCAACACTGCAATTAACCACTTGCCTACCGGGCACTTCTACCCCCTTCCTGCCCAGGCCAATTTTCAGCTTTCAGTGCTGTTGCACTTGACAATGACAATTGTGCGGTCATACAACACTGTAACCATATGAAATTTTTATCATTTTTTTCACACAAATAGAGCTTTTTTTGGTGATATTTAATCACCACTGGGTGTTTTATTTTTTGCACTATAAATGAAAAAAGAGCAAAAAATTCAAAACAAAAAAGGTTTTCTTTGCTTCTATTATACAATTTTGCAAACAGGTAATGTTTCTTCTTTGATATGCGTTGGTGAGGCTGCACTGATAGGCAGTACTGATGGGCACTGATGAGGTGGCACAGATAGGTAGCACTGATGAGGCGGCACTGGTGGGCATTGATGAGGAGGCACTGTTGATGCACTAATATGCAGCAATGATGGGCACTGATAAGCGGCACTGACTGATAGCACCAACTGGAGGCACTGACAGACGGCACTGACCGGTGGCACTGCTGGGCATCATTGATGGATGACACTGATGGGCAGCACTGATGGGCAACACTGCTGGGCACTGACAGCCAGCACTACTGGGCAGCACTGACCGGTGGCACTGCTGGGCAGCACTGATGGGCAACACTGCCTGGCACTGATGGGTGACACTTCTGGGTACTAATGGATGACACTGCTGGGCACTGCTGAACGCCACTGATAATCAGTGCCCTGATTATTAGTGCAGATCTCTACTGTCACCTTTGCCGGTTATCTGCAGTACTTTCTTCAATCTGTGACAGCGTGAAGAAAGTGCAGCCGATAACCGGCAACTGTATTTACATTGTGATCTGCTGTGTCATTTGATACAGTTGATCACGTGGTAAAAGGCTGCTGTGATTGGCCTTTTACCTTATCACGTGATCAGCTGTATCCGTAGGACACAGCGATCTCCGGCAGCGCAGGGTGTGTGCCACTGGGTTCGCGTTCTGGGACGCCCTCCCAGAACTAGACAACCGTGCTGTAGCCATCTTTCGGCTATAGCATGGTTGGCAAGCACCTCTTACCTCTGGCAGTGTCAGTGTGGCTTCCAACCCAGCAGCTCATTCCCATCCACGCTAAACATGTCGCCGCTGGCCCCGGAGCAGTGTGGGAGCCTCTTCCTCTCTTCCACGCCCATCCCCGGCTACATCCACCCTGGTGCCAGAGCCGCATAGGAGCCGTTTTCCTCTCGTCCACGCCCACCCTGGCCCCAGAGACATGTGGGAGATGTAGTTCAATGGGGGTCCAGTGCGGATGAGATCTGGATGGCCGGTCAGTGTGCGTGGTCCATGTGCGCTCATCTTCCTCTTCTTGCTGGCGTGCCCACTGAGATGGCTCTGCGTGCCAGCTCTGGCACGCGTGCCATAGGTTCGCCATCACTGCCCTAAGCTATCTCCTGAGAGGCATATTGAGTCCATGGAAGATTTATTTTTTTTCCCACAAGTTTCTGGAAAATGACAAAAACATTTTGATTTTTTTTTTACACAAATTAAAACAAATCAGGTGAACAGTGTAGGAATTACAACAGTTTGCATATGTGCCTCCCACTTGTTAAGGGACCAAACGTAATGGGACAATTGACTTCTCAGCTGTTCCATGGCCAGGTGTGTGTTATTCCCTCATTATCCCAATTACAAAGAGCCGATACAAGGTCCAGTGTTCATTTCAAGTGTGCTTTTTGCATTTGGAATCTGTTGCTGTCAACTCTCAAGATGAGATCCAAAGAGCTGTCACTATCAGTGAAGCAAGCCATCATTAGGCTGAAAAAACAAAACAAACCCATCAGAGAGATAGCAAAAACATTAGGCGTGGCCAAAACAACTGTTTGGAACATTCTTAAAAAGAAGGAACGCACTGGTGAGCTCTGCAACACCAAAAGACCCGGAAGACCACGGAAAAACACTGTGGTGGGTGACCGAAGAATTCTTTCCCTGGTGAAGAAAACACCCTTCACAACAGTTGGCCAGATCAAGAACACTCTCCAGGAGGTAGGTGTATGTGTGTCAAAGTCAACAATCAAGAGAAGACTTCACCAGAGTGAATACAGAGGGTTCACCACAAGATGTAAATCATTGGTAAGCCTCAAAAACGGGAAGGCCAGATTAGAGTTTGCCAAACGACATCTAAAAATGCCTTCACAGTTCTGGAACAACATCCTATGGACAGATGAGACCAACATCAACCTGTACCAGAGTGATGGGAAGAGAAGAGTATGGAGAAGGAAAGGAACTGCTCATGATCCTAAGCATACCACCTCATCAATGAAGCATGGTGGTGGTAGTGTCATGGCGTGGGCATGTATGGCTGTATATTTTTTGATGATGTGACTGCTGAAAAAAGCAGCAGGATGATTTCTAAAGTGTTTCGGGCAATATTATCTGCTCATAATCAGTCAAATGCTTCAGAACTCATTGGACGCCGCTTCACAGTGCAGATGGACAATGACCCAAAGCATACTGCAAAAGCAACCAAAGAGTTTTCTAAGGGAAAGAAGTAGAATGTTATGCAATGGCCAAGTCAATCACCTGACCTGAATCCGATTGAGCATGCATTTCACTTGCTGAAGACAAAACTGAAGGGAAAATGCCTCAAGAACAAGCAGGAACTGAAGACAGTTGCAGTAGAGGCCTGGCAGAGCATCACCAGGGATCAAACCCAGCGTCTGGTGATATCTTTTCGTTCCAGACTTCAGGCTGTAATTGACTGCAAAGGATTTGCAACCAAGTATTAAAAAGTGAAAGTTTGATTTATGATTATCATTCTGTCCCATTACTTTTGGTCCCTTAACAAGTGGGAGGCACATATGCAAACTGTTGTAATTCATACAACGTTCACCTGATTTGGATGTAAATACCCTCAAATTAAAGCTGACAGTCTGCAGTTAAAGCACTTCTTGTTCGTTTCATTTCAAATCCATGGTGGTGGTTTATAGAGCCAAAAATGTTAGAATTGTGTCGATGTCCCAATATTTATGGACCTGACTGTATTTCTCGCACAAGTCATGGGTATATGTGGAATTACACCCCAAAATACATTCTGCTACTTCTACCGAGTGTGGGGATACCACATGTGTGAGACTTTTTGGGAGCCTAGCCACATACAGGAGCCTGAAATCCAATGACCACTTTGAAAGCCTGAAGGTGCGTAACTTCCTCATTTCACTTCCTCAATACCGATCACAGTTTCGAAGGCCCTGACATGCCAGGATAACACCAAACCCCCCCCCCCCCCCAAATGACCCCTTTCTGGAAAGTAGACACCCCAAGGAATTTAAAAAGAGGCATGGTGAGTATTTTGCAGATCTCATTTTTTATCACAAGGTTTTGAAATATAAAAAAAGAATAGAAAAAATATGTTTTTGTTTTTTTTCTTCATTTTCCAAAAACTTGTGGCAACAAATGAGATCTGCAAAATACGTACCATGCTTCTTATCAAATTCCTTGGGGTGTCTACTTTCCAAAAAGGTGTCATTTAGGGGGGTTAGGTGGTATCTTGGCATTTCAGGGCCTCCGAAACTGTGACAGGTAGTCTGGAAGTGTAATGAGGAAATAAAGCCCTTTAAAAGCCTGAAGGTGCTTATTGGATTTTGGACTTTCAAAAAAACAAAAGGGACCAACAATCTGTGTATGAAAAAAAACAGAAAACCATCAGCCAGATCAAAAAACTATAAAACAACCGGCTGCAAGTGGCATCTATCCTAACAGCGTGCATGGAATTGGTGAGATGCGTCTGTGATTTTATTTATTACTCCCACATCACGGACAGCACATCATGCTATTATCAGACCTTTAGATCTCATTTTTATAGAACATTTTCTCATGTATCCTGTCCATTTAGGCTCAGTTAAGTATTAAGACAGCTGCAATATAACCACCTCATGGTAAACTAAAGTAACCCCATATCCACCCTATTAGATTGGAAGCTCTTATGAGCAGGGTCCTTTCAATACTCTTTGTTTTTTATTGTATTGTAACTGGACCAGCTCCCGTTATATTGTAAAGTGCTGCGCAAACTGTTGGCACTATATAAATCCCGTATAATAATAATAACAATAATAATAGTTACAGATTGTCCCAATAACCTATATTCCATTTCCAAACAAAGTTTGTCTAAACCAATTAAAATATATCTATATCATTAATAACATTGTTAAATGCAGTCTCATTAACAGTACAAAGACAGTTCACGGGCCTTAACCATCAAATCTGTGAAACTTTGACTACAGTAACGGAGTACAACTGAATCAGAGAGCGGAATAGAAAAGGTTTTTCTGTAGGGATTTCTAGTAAAGGTAATAGTAGGCATCTTAAGGTGTTGGGTCTTAGGCGGGACCAACCATTCGAAAAGTGAATAAAACAGAATATAGATAGGATACAGACCTTTGATCCCACACAGCCCAAAGCTCCCAACTGTCCCTAATTTTGAGGGACTGTCCCTCATTCGGTACCAAAGTTCCTCTGTCCTGCTTTCCTCCTCATTTGTCTCTCATTTTGGTCTGATCTATATAGTTGTAGATAAAATGCACCACTTAGCTATCAAAAAGTGTTACACAGGGGGGCGTGTCCAAGATGGCGCCGGGAGCAGATGTTTCTCCCTGAGGCTCCGGCACCCTGATCCTCCATCCGGGGTACGGAGGACGCCCACAACGGATCCCCGGCTGCCAAGACCTTGCTCGACATCCGAGGAGGGGTGTCGGGTTCCTCTGCCCCTTTTCTGAGCATCTGGGGCGCGGGGCGGATTATGGCCTACCGCGGCGTGTGAAGCCGCGGTGTTTTCTAGATCCGCGGCTGGAGCGGATCGCCGCCGCGGCCGGACCGCCGCACTGCCGCCCTGCCCACCAGGGTCTGGACACAGGTCAGCTAGTGGGTTCCCCTGATCCTCCTGGTGGCCCTGTGGACTACACATTATCCCTGCAGGATCCCAGCAAGATACTGGGGATCTGATCTGCTGCAGGAATGGTGCTGGATGGGGGAAGGAATCTCTCTTAATAACCCCCTTCCCCAGTGGATAGATCAGGGGTGTCTGGGATATTTTTTGACAGCCTCTACACAGTCTGCATACCCGGCCTATGTACCATAACCATCTACATTTCACTGACTGTAGCATTATGTTAAACCTTCTGTGAATACCTCCCCGGTGGGGGACACGTACACGAGCCAAGGGGGAAATGCCAGAGTGACCTCCCTGTGCCGTGCCACCGAGACATTCTTCTCGGCCTTTGGGCTTTTACACCCTAACATATCACTTCAATAGTCTGAGGGTGCCTTGGAAACCTGTGGACCACTCTCGGCAATGCACCGCACTCCCCGCACTAAACTTAAACACCGGGCCCGACAGCAATCCCCTTCGCAGGGCCACATCGCTAAACTGATACCTAGCCTGCCTGAGCCTGATGATAACACCCAACTTCCAGGTGACCCTGAGTCTGACGGCGATAGTCAGCGGCAATTCCCATCGGGGATGGCTGATTCTCTTGAACACAATCCCGAAACCTTGCTACACAAATTTCATGCTATAGTGCGAGAGGAGATTACTGCTGCCTCACGTAAATTATCTTCTGATCTGGCGAGAGGCCTAAAGGAGTTGGGCCTTCGCGCCCACCAATTGGAACAACGTATGGATCTGGCGACTACAGTTTTGGAGGGTCACGAACAAGAAGTGGAGGATTTACATGCTGAGCTGGACACTTTGAAAGATAAGTTGGAGGATGCTGAGATTAGAGCTCGCAGGGATAATCTCCGCATCCGCGGAATCCCGGAGGCAATCACTGATTTGCAGGGCACTGCAACTGCTCTTTTCCAGGAGCTGGCCCCTGAGATCCCTATGGAACGTCTGGAGTTTGACCGTATCCATAGAGCTCTAGCACCTAAGCCCACGGAGGGTCCTCCCAGAGACATTATAATTAAATTCCACTTTTATCGCACTAAAGAACGTCTACTGCAGGCGGCTCGGAACCGTTCGGTTTTGGAGTTTCAAGGTCACTCTGTTCATCTGTTTGCGGATCTGTCCCCAGTCACGATTGCCAAACGTCGTACCGTGAGACCTTATCTTCAGATTCTTCAGTCAGCTGATATCAAGTACAGATGGGGCTTCCCTTTCAAGCTTTCATTCTCCTTTCAAGGTCGTCAATTCCAGGCTTCTTCGCCAGCGGATCTTCGGCGTCACTTTCGGGAGCTCAACTTGGAGTTGCCACAATCCCAGAGTGAGGAGACTTTAATACCTACGCGTCATCGAAATTCCCAGTCTTCGCGTAAATCTCCTCCTAGTCAAAGTGGTTCACAGGCCCTTCGATCCCTACAGGCCCAGCGCTTTCAGGAAATCTCTGCGACTTGATGTTTAGAAGCTGGCCGCCAGTATGTAGATATTTAAGTTTCTACGGGCTCGCCAAGTTGACATTGCTTGTTTGCAAGAAACCCACTTCTCCACTACCTCTGCCCCAAAATATTTCGATGCACGTTACCCTCAGATATTTCAGGCTACTGGTCCCACTAAACAGAGAGGCGTATTGGTTGCCTTCCATAGTAAAACTCCGTTTGTCTGTGTGAGGCGTATTGCTGATCCCAATGGCAGATACCTTTTGCTCCAGGGCACGATCCATGGAATAGATGTTACCATAATGTCCTACTACGCTCCTAACGTCAACCCCGGACCTTTTCTGTCACACCTATGTTCTCTCCTGGCCACACATCAAAGGGGTACGCTTCTGATGGCTGGGGATTCAAATTTAGTGCTAAATCTTGCACTGGATAAATATCCAGCGGAGCGCTCTGACCCTTCCACATCAGCGAAGTCCTTTGTACGGACGTTAATTACCCATGATCTGGTAGATTTATGGCGTGAATTTCATCCTCAGGGGAAAGACTACACTTATTATTCACACCCTCATCATTCTCATTCCAGAATTGATCATGCCTTCGTTTCACGTAAACACCTCACTTTGGTTCGTTCCATTTCTATCCTAACGGTCCCATGGTCAGATCATGAGCCTATTTTGGTAGTCTGTCGATCTCTCCTTTGTAGGCCTACCTTCTCTTCGTGGATAATGAATGACTCCTCGCTTTCGCTGAAGGAGATTCAGACGGAGCTACATCGGAAGTCTCAGGAATATTTTCAATTAAACTCGGGTTCTGTCTCTTCTTCAGTAACTTTGTGGGAAGCGTACAAGGCAGTTCTTAGGGGACATATTATCCAAATAGCTGCAAGGCGAAAGAAGGAAAGACAGCTTAAACAACGTCAGTTGGAATCGAAGTTAGCTTCCGCGTCAGCCCAGTTTAAACAGTCATCTTCTCCGTCCAATCGTAGACTGTTGGATCAGGCTCGTTTGGAATTGGACCTGTGTTTAACAGATGAGGCTGAGCGCTCCTTACGTTGGACTCGCCAGAAGTGGTATAGCAAAGCAAACAAACCAGACTCTATGTTGGCCCGTAGACTGCGTTCTTTTGTGCAACACCCCAAACCGATATCTTTACGTACTCGTCGCAATACCCTTACGAGCAACCCTGTAGCGGTTTTAGAGGAGTTCCGGCACAGACTAGCTAAACTTTACTCTGATCCCACCTGGGCTGACCCCCAGTCTATTTCTGACTTTCTATCTAGTTTGCCCTTACCTACTTTAACGTCGGCCCATAAGGATTTGATGGACCGTAATATCCAAGTATCTGAGGTTTTGCAATGTATAACAGAACTGAAAACGGGCAAACGCCCAGGTCCTGATGGATACACGGCACTATATTATAAGAAATTAGCTGATGTGCTCGCTCCCCACCTTGCCGCTATGTTTAATGCGGTGAAGGGAGGTTCGAATTTTTCCCCGGACTCCTTAACTGCTAATGTGGTTATGATCCCTAAACCGGATCGAGATCACTCTTCCTGGGCTAATTATAGGCCTATCTCTCTTATCAATATCGATATGAAGATTCTTACTAAGATTTTGGCTACTCGATTGAATTCCTTCCTTTCTCGTCTGATCAAAAAGGACCAGGTGGCATTTGTTCCCCACAGGCAGGCCGGCGATGCTATCAGACGTATTTTACAATTGCAACATATGGCCCATACTCGTAAAATCGACATGATGCTCTTATCCTTAGACATTAATAAGGCCTTCGACACTTTATCCTGGCCATATCTCCTGTCGGTCCTCCACCGTTTTGGCTTTGGCCCTTCCTTCTTACGATGGATCTCTTCGCTATATACATCCCCTCAAGCGAAGCTTAGATACTACGGATTTGAGTCTTCTACGTTCTCGGTTGCCAGAGGTACTAGACAGGGTTGTCCGCTTTCCCCTTTACTTTTTATCCTAGCTTTGGAACCGTTGGCAGAAGCCATCCGTATACATCCTGATATTAAGGGAATTGATGTGGCAGGCTCCCAACATAAATTGTCGTTGTTTGCGGATGACATATTATTGTCAATATCGAATCCGGGGGTTACTTTGCCTAATTTGCTCGCAGTTCTCGATTCCTTTGCCACCCTCTCAGGTTTACATGTCAATCCAGCTAAATCAAGAGCTATGTCGGTTACCCTCCCACCATCACTATTGACTACTTTGAAGCAAACGTTCCCTTTCCAATGGCTTTCGGCCTTACCATATCTAGGAATTAAGCTTACCCCGACATATGATGGACTGTATCAGGCTAACTTTCCCACTGTCTTTCATGAGTTGACCGAGCTATTGTCCTCTTGGTCTCATTTCCCGCTATCGTGGTTCGGCAGAATTAATGCAATCCGTATGACCTATCTCCCTAAACTACTTTACCTATTTCGTGTTCTGCCAGTTTCAGTACCTTCGCATATATTGCGTATACATCAGCGAAAACTTTTGTCCTTTATTTGGAACTCCTCTCGACCCAGAATTAGCAAACATATCTTATTCGCGCGGCGGAGTGCGGGCGGGTTATCTGTTCCAAATCTCCAGTCTTACTATTTGGCGGCTAACATTGCCCCTTTAGCTCATATTCATGCATCTCACCATTTCCCCCTGTGGGCTGTAGTAGATATGATGGATTCTCACCCGATACCGCTCTGCTCCTTACCATGGCTCCCTATATCCCAACGTCCATCTACCCTTAGCCCAACGCTGACGCTTTCGCTTCGTCTTTGGGATTCTATCAAATACTCCGCTGGCCTTATCTCTCCTCACCTGCCTCTGATACGTCTATTGCATAACCCATTATTCCCTCCGGGGAAGGATAATCCTAGACAGTTTGCCTGGTGGCAGGCGCATGGTTTTTATGATGTTCACTCACTCCTATCTCCCACTAGAATAATTACCTTTGACACTCTGCGTTCTTCTTATAACATTCCTCTCCGAGAACATTTTGGTTATCTTCAGCTTCGTCACTTTATTCATACTCTAATACGTACGCATCCAGGACCTTATCGTCTATCCCCTTTTGAAAGCCAGTGCAGACATAGACCTCATGCTCCGGGTCTGATCTCCTTGATTTATTCTTCCATTATATCTTATAGAACCCCTCCGGTTCGTTCCTATCATCAGCGTTGGCAGTCTGAATTAGGGGGGACCTTGGATCAACAGGACTGGCAGAACATGACCCAAACACTATCTAAGTGTTCCAGGAATGTCATTATCCTTGAGAATGCCAACAAAATTCTATACCGATGGTATTATACGCCTGCTCGTTTAGCTAGTTTTATCCCTACCTATTCCCCGGTCTGTTTTCGGGGATGCCAACAATTGGGCACCATGGCCCACATTTGGTGGACTTGCCCTAAAGTAAGCAGGTTATGGATTAGAGTGTATGCCGTCCTCCGCACTATTCTTCATACAGACATTAAGCGTAACCCGTATGAAGCGCTTCTGTTTAAACCACTAGAGGGCCTTCTCCGCTCTGAACGGCAGCTAAAATCACACTTATTTATGGCAACTAAATTGACAATTGCGAGGGCTTGGAAGACTCCTGTCCTTAGCTTTGAGGCTGTCAAAAATCGGATGAACTTCATAATGGTTAATGAGAAATTGACGGCCATACTGTTGGATACCCATACAAAATTTCTGCAGATATGGCGTCCCTGGCTGGATATAGCTCAACCCTCGAGATTCGACCAGTCCCTTCTGTCGATATGAGGATGGATTTTGCTGTGATCCCCTTGGAGCCCCTCCCTTACCCTTTTTTTTTTTTTTTTTGTTGTGTTGTGTGTGTGTGTGTGTGTTGTCCGTGTCTCTCTACTATTTGTCTTTTTCTACTCTCCTGTTTAATCTGTCCTTAAACATATTTTACGGATTGTGCCTGCTGTTTTCTGCGCTACATCCGCAATACTATTTCTGCAATCTAGATTTTTTTATAAACTCTAGGTCATGAACATGTACTGTTTTTTGGTGAGGCCTCTTTTCGTGCCTCTCCCGTTTTCTATAATGTTGATGTAGCAAAACTTCCCTTTAGAGCAGCGGTTCTCAACCTGGGGGTCGCGACCCCTTTGGGGGTCGAACGACGCTTCCACAGGGGTTGCCTAAGACCATCGGAAAACACATATTTCCGATGGTCTTAGGAACCGAGACACCTCTCCTCGCCGCCGCCGCCGTCTCCAGGTGTGGGCGGGATGACATGTCGCCAATGTCATCTGGACACACCTCGAGATCAATCCTCGCCTGTGATTGGCCGCCGGCACTGTAGCTCAGGCACACAGGCGGCCAATCACCGGCAAGGAGGTGGAGCTTGGAGAGGAGGGGCCAAGCGGCACCGCGAAGATCGAGCGAGTGAAGAGGAGGAGAGCGGCCGGAGAAGGAAGACAGCTGACAGGTAAGTGTCTGTACCATGGGAGAGAGAGGGAGCGAGCGAGCCCAGGCTGGAGCAGGGGTCTGCAAGGTAAGTATCACTGGTGTCAGTGGGAATAGTGCCCCATCATTGGTGTCACTAATACCAATGATGGGGCACTATTCCTCCCACTGACACCAACGATGGGGCACTATTCCTCCCCCCACTGACACCAACAATGAGGCACGATTCCTCCCCCAAATGACACCAACGATGGGGCACTATTCCTCCCCCACTGACACCAAGGATGGGGCACGATTCCTCCCCCCACTGACACCAACGATGGGGCACAATTCCTCCCCCCACTGACACCAACGATGGGGCACAATTCCTCCCCCCACTGACACCAACGATGGGGCACAATTCCTCCCCCCACTGACACCAAGGATGGAGCACAATTCCTCCCCCCACTGACACCAAGGATGGGGCACTATTCCTCCCCCCCACTGACACCAAGGATGGGGCACTATTCCTCCCCCCCACTGACACCAAGGATGGGGCACTATTCCTCCCCCCACTGACACCAATGATGGGGCACTATTCCTCCCCCCACTGACACCAATGATGGGGCACTATTCCCCCCACTGACACCTATGATGGGGCACTATTCCTCCCCCCACTGACACCAACGATGGGGCACAATTCCTCCCCCCACTGACACCAACGATGGGGCACAATTCCTCCCCCCACTGACACCAACGATGGGGCACAATTCCTAACCCCACTGACACCAAGGATGGAGCACAATTCCTCCCCCCACTGACACCAAGGATGGGGCACTATTCCTCCCCCCCACTGACACCAAGGATGGGGCACTATTCCTCTCCCCACTGACACCAAGGATGGGGCACTATTCCTCCCCCCACTGACACCAATGATGGGGCACTATTCCTCCCCCCACTGACACCAATGATGGGGCACTATTCCCCCCACTGACACCTATGATGGGGCACTATTCCTCCCCCCACTGACACCAAGAATGGGGCACTATTCCTCCCCCCACTGACACCAAGGATGGGGCACTATTCCTCCCCCCACTGATATCAATGATGGGGCACTATTCCCCCCACTGACACCAATGATGGGGCACTATTCCCCCCACTGATACCAATGATGAGGCACTATTCCTCCCACTGATACCAATGATGAGGCACTATTCCTCCCACTGACACCAATGACGGGGCACTATTCCTCCCACTGACACCAATGACGGGGCACTATTCCTCCCACTGACACCAATGACGGGGCACTATTCCTCCCACTGACACCAATGACGGGGCACTATTCCTACCACTGATACCAATGACGGGGCACTATTCCCCCCACTGACACCTATGACGGGGCACTATTCCTCCCCCCACTGACACCTATGACGGGGCACTATTCCTCCCCCCACTGACACCAATGACGGGGCACTATTCCTCCTCCCACTGACACCTATGACGGGGCACTATTCCTCCTCCCACTGATACCAATGATGGGGCACTATTCCTCCTCCCACTGATACCAATGATGGGGCACTATTCCTCCTCCCACTGATACCAATGATGAGGCACTATTCCTCCCACTGACACCAATGACGAGGCACTATTCCTCCCACTGACACCAATGACGGGGCACTATTCCTACCACTGACACCAATGACGGGGCACTATTCCTCCCACTGACACCAATGACGGGGCACTATTCCTCCCACTGACACCAATGACGGGGCACTATTCCTCCCACTGACACCAATGAAGGGGGCACTATTCCTCCCACTGACACCAATGACGGGGCACTATTCCTCCCACTGATACCAATGACGGGGCACTATTCCTCCCACTGATACCAATGACGGGGCACTATTCCTCCCACTGATACCAATGATGGGGCACTAGTCCTCCCACTGACACCAATGAAGGGGGCACTATTCCTCCCACTGACACCAATGACGGGGCACTATTCCTCCCACTGACACCAATGACGGGGCACTATTCTTCCCACTGACACCAATGACGGGGCACTATTCCTCCCACTGACACCAATGACGGGGCACTATTCCTCCCACTGACACCAATGACGGGGCACTATTCCTCCCACTGACACCAATGAAGGGGGCACTATTCCTCCCACTGACACCAATGAAGGGGGCACTATTCCTCCCACTGACACCAATGATGGGGCACTATTCCTCCCACTGACACCAATGACGGGGCACTATTCCTCCTACTGCAAAATTACAGTTATGAAGTAGCAACGAAAATAATTTTATGGTTGGGGGTCACCACAACATGAGGAACTGTATTAAGGGGTCGCGGCGTTAGAAAGGTTGAGAACCACTGCTTTAGAGTTTACATTATCATTGACCCACAAAGGTTTGTTACCCGTTCCCTTCCAATCCTTTCCCCCATCCTTTCCCTTAGGGCACCTATGTAAACTTTTCAGATTATGCTTTTATTGATGCATGCCTTGAACCAGCTTCCCTTCATTTAATACAATTTGTAAATGTTGGTCATTGAATTTTTGCTTTGACTGTCTGTTTATCTTTGCTTACTATTCAATAAAGCTCTTTGTAAAAGAAAAAGTGTTACACAGTGCTAAACTTTTCATCCAATTTCTAAATATGTGCAAGGAGGAGGATTAGGGGGGATATGTGCAAGGTTGAGAGATTTGTGGGGTGGATATGTGCAAGGAGGAGGGATTGCGGATATGTGTAAGGAGGGGGTTGTGGGGGGGTTGTACAAGGAGGTGGGATTGGGGGGGATATGTTCAAGGTGGAGGGAGTAGGTGGGATATGTGCAAGGAGTAAGGATTGGGGGGGATACGTGCAAGGAGGAGGAATTAGGGGGGATACGTGCAAGGAGGGGGGAATAGGGGGGATACGTGCAAAGCGGAGCGTTTAGGGGGGGACATGTGCAAGGAGGAAGGATTGGGGGGATACGTGCGAGGAGGAGAAATTAGGGAGGATATGTACACTGTACACTGTCCTACAAACGAATGACCCCTGTAGACTGCCCTATAAACCGCTGATTCTATCCTCTGCCATGCTGGCCCACTGTACACTGCTCTACTGACCTCACATCCACTGCCCCCCCCCCCCCCCGAGATTTTGTACTGCACCCCTACATCAGACAGTCTACATTCGGCCCTGCCCACCGTACAATGTTCCGGTCAACAACCTTCAGACTCCCTAAGCAGCCTGACTGCATCAGAGTAAAAGGATATGTCCACCTGAGATATCCTGTACACAGGCAATAAAACTCAGCTACCCGAAGAACTGGTTAAATACAAAACTGCTGTGTGAATGGCATTGACAGGCTGCACCGTATATGTTATGTATGATTTTGGCCATTGCTACACTTTAATGCTACAGTCCAGACATCAGAACTACTGAACCTGTTTTGGCTGTTTGAGCAAAAATTCCTACACAAACACTGCAAATTCTGGAGCAAAGCCATCACAGGAGAGAGAAGGCTGTGATAGCTGCAAAGAGGTGGCCAACTCCATATTAACACCCATGGTTTTGGAATAGGGCGTCCAACAAGCTCATATGCATGGCCAGGTGTCTACAAACATCTGGCCATATTGTATATGGTTAGAAAAATATAAATCTAAGTACTCATTTGTGTAAAGCTGAACTCCAGGCAAACATCTAGACAGATTCAATACATACATGGAGCTACCTAAATATTTGTATTTCTGTCCAGTCAGTCCTGGGATTTAGACAGCTCTGCCACACAGCGCAGCCCCATCCAGCAAGGAAGAACACCTGATTTTACTCTAACTTGTTCTTCCCCAACCTGTGACTGGACAGTAAAGGAGAAGCAGCGCTGTAAAAAACTCATCTCTCTGTCACTTCTGCTTCACCATCCCCCCCCCTTCTCCCCGAAGCTCCGCTGTACAGCATCTGCAAGAAGCTGATACAAGGTCAAATCAAGGTACTTACTCTGCTTACATTAAAAAATACAATAAATGACATTTTAACCGCTTACCTATAGCTCTATAGCAGATATACTGCTACAGGGCAGCCATTCTGCGCAGAATCAGGTAAATATACGTGATTTCGCATTTCTGGGTAGGGGCACACGTGTGTGCCACCCTAACCGCGATGCAAATGGTTGCAGCGGATGTCAATCACCGGGTTCCGGACGCCGATTCTCAGTGTGTAAACAACACAGATCTCTCTCCTGTCAGCATGGACATGCTGCTTTCTCTCTCTGCACAGCATGTCTCCCTAGTAAAACAGCACACAGTGGAAGCAAAACACAACACACAGTTAGGCCTTTGATCGCCCCAGATGTTAACCCATTCCTGCCCAGGGTCATTAGTACAGCGTCAGTGCTTTTTATTAGCACCGATAACTGTATTAGTCTCATTGAGGTGTCAGTGGCCGTCAGTTCCCACTCAGTGTCAGAATGCCCGCCACAGTCCCGTTATAAGTCACTGATCGCACCATTACTAGTCTAAATAAAAAAAAATTCCAGTATATATACTGCCATTTGTAGACGCTACAACTTTCACGTAAACCAATAAACTACTGGGTTCGCAAACACTTTAATTTCAGTGGAGTGCAGGGGAGACATTAAGAATCTAATAGACCCCCAAAGTTTCCTTAAAGAGAACCTGCCACCTCATATACAGTATGCTAACACATAGGAGGCCTGGCATCCCTTCCAGGGGGTTGATGGCACAATCTCACCTGTTATATTTGACCAGAAAACTGAGTCATATAAAGTGTCTGTGTACACTAACATTATCTGTAGTGTATGCTTTTACTAAACATAAAGGGTTTAATAAACCATTATGCTAATATCGTATGACATAAAAAAAATGTAGACTAACACTGTTTATCCTCCAGGGTCTCTGCTTTCAGAAAATATAGAAGGTGTTGGGGGTTTTAACGAATCTTTAGGTCTAGAATGTGCATTTTAATGTGTATTCAAAAAATGAAAACGGGATAAAAGGCTGTGGCAGTGAAAGGGTTACATCATGGGACTTGGCTGAGAATAACTGTCACTTTTTGAAAATGAGGCTGCGGCTTGTTTATCACGTGTGCAGCTTGTTTATTGCAGTGCCTGCCAGCAGGAGCTCATGGGATCGCAAACAGCAAATCGCTTCGGCTTAACAGAAATGCATAAATAAATTCAACAAATTTCCTTTTGTGGATTAACAATGGCCGCGGCCTTTATTATTGGTTTACCCATTACATATTATAAGAATTATAGTTCATAACAACATAAGAATCTGTCATTTATGTGTCAAATAACAAAATAGCATAGCTATTGTAGGGGGCCCCAGATTTCTAGAATGTTCTGTGACTACAGTAGGTTTCCAGGCCCCCCAAACCCAGCAGTCACAAGGCTCCCCCAAATTCAAATCTTTACCGGACTTTTGGGGGGGGCCTGGAAACCGTTGTTGCTGCGATCACATGACCACAGGGGGGCCTTAGAACTGCTTCCCCCTTTGTTTGGCATTGCGGAGAGAGAGATTGTGGAGGACAGAAGTGTGTGATTTTGCTCGTGATTCTAGCGATTCCTGCTCTATTTCCAACTGTATCTGTTTCCAACTGTATTCCTATACAGGATTGAGGATCGTCTGACTCTAATTTATCATCCTTAGAGTTCGGATCACTTACCGCTCTATTTCATTGTATTTAGAGTGCAGGATTGTCTGACTCCATATCCCACCTTTGGAGTCGGGGACAATTCATTTTCCAGTTCAGAGGGGCTGAGTACATTTCTGATTGTGTGACTATTATCATCACTAGAGTCATATCCATAGGAAATTTTCAGACTCCTCCATCATCAGAGGTGAGGTCTGTCTACATCAACCAGACGATGAAGACAACCACACAGAAAATGGGAGATGGACAACTAGCGACAACAAGTAGGTTTTCTAGTTCATTGTAGCATTGTGTAGTTAGTAAACAGGTTCAGCACACCATACAGCCCAAGTGTACATTACAGCAAGCAGTTCATATGGTGACCTCTCTGCTGCCGACTGCTAAGATGGGGGGAAGGGGGGAACCAGAGAAAAGCTTCTCCATGGCTGCACAAAGCAGTGCAGGATCTGGCGAAGGAGTTCTGTTCTCCTGTCTGCTGCCAATTGCTGAGAAAAGGTGGGGGCAGAGGTGAGGAGAGTGACAAAACCGCAGGAAAGGTGCGAAGACCACATGAAATGGCCTGGTGGGCCGGATTTGGCCCCCGGGCCTTGTGTTTGACACATGTGAGGTAGACAGACAGGTATACGTGAACCCGGTTTTTCTCAGGATAATGCCTTTCTGCTTTTATGGATCCTCTGACAGGGTCAATAGAAGAGGATTTTCAATGTTCACATTTAGGACTCATTCACACGGGCAAATGCTTATTTTCTGGTTTAGGTTCTTGCTGGCAGAGCTAGTAGAAGATTCTGTGTAAAATATGGGCCTAAAATACCTGTATTTAGACGCATTCATACGTACACTCTGCAGATCTGTGTGGTCCCGGAAAAAGCCGTGTCCTACTTTTTTGTGCACAGCTAAATGCTGCACACATTTTTGCATGCGGGGCTCATTCACATGGGTAGATTTTCTGCATGAACAAAAAGGTCTTTGCTGGCAGATCTAGAAGATCTTGCATGAAATACGTGCCTAAAGTACTTGCATTTATACTTGTACATGTGTAAAATCTTCAGATCTTTGGGGGTAATCTCTGCAGCTGTGTCCTACTTTTTTGGGCCTGACCAAGGGCTCATTCACACTAGAATGCAGTGCGGGAGAGCCGCGGTCCCTCGCGACTTCCCGCACACCATTCCAATCGCAATGCCCTTGCGATCTGCTGAGTGGCTCAGTTAAAAGTTAACGATGTCCAAAGAGCAGGTCAGAAATGCATTGCATTTGCCCACGCTGGCCCATGTCAATTTGCATGGCACTTTCTGCCAGTGCGGGCAAATGTGTTTCAAAAAGTAGTGCATGCACTCATTTTGGTGTGGCATGGTACAATTTCAGCCCATTCAAATGAATGGATTTGAAGTCGCGCTGCACAGAGCTGCAGATGACTTGCACAGCAATGCACAGCACGTTCCTGAGCAATTCAGCTCGGGCATACTGTGAACCGGCCCAAAATGCAGTACATATTTTGAGTTGTGGACGCAGGTGTATGGGCTCAGTAAATACTATAGTTCTGAGTTTTGATGCGCACAAAACTATACACCGTACGGATCTAAACGCAGTGTTTTTCACTTCCCGTGTGAATTAGCCCTGACTCAAGGACTGTTTATGGGATGGCCAGACAAGTCAACCCTTCAAATCTGATACAATCTGGGGGCTTGTACCTGTTTATTGATGAATATTAGGAACAAATGTCATTCAAATGAACATTTCACTTTTATTTTTCTGCTGTTGTAATTCTTTTCTAATATTGTGTATTCTTACAGGTGGGACAACATGGTCTACAAAAAAACCACATCCCTTGGTAAACCAACATTATCAACGGAATTCAATGAAAAGAATAAGACCATCGTGGGACAACAACCAGGATGACAACCCACAGAAGAAGTTTCAGAGACTTCACCCCAATGCAGACTGGCTCCCAAAATTGGGCCTTAGCAAGAAGGACAGGGCTGACATTGAGGATGGAAAGACTGTCTCGTCTCATGTTGCCCAGGCTGCAGTCGCTATACTGAGAAATCAGTTTAAAGAAAAGGAAGGTCATCCGTGTGTAAGATCTGTTGGCATACATGTCACACCAGTGTTAAAGCCCACTATACAGTTACACTACGACTGGCATGTCGGACATGTGTTTGTATCTGCCTGTAATGGCAAAACGGTAGCGATGGCAGACACTGATCTTGCTATTGATTATAGATCATCACTTAGCTTCCAACAGATGAAAAAAAGCTATTCATCTCTTCTGAATGACCCACTAAACTGCATTCAATATAAAAATGTGCAGCAGCAGGAAGCTAATGGTAACAGCTGTGTGATGTACTCAATTGCCAATATGTTTGAGATGTTGACCCCTGGAGGCAATCCAGAGTGTACCTACAACAAACATCTCTTAAGACCTCATTTCATCAAGTGTCTGGAAAATGGGAGATTTACAGAGTTTCCCAAAGTGCGCAAACCTTCATCACCACCAAGTTTCAAATGCTACAAATCCAGCTTTTGAGCATACCAGCATGGACTATGCTGGTTCTAGATGGTGAGACCGTTTCACAACTTCACTGTTGAGTGCAAGTCTGTACATTATGGCATTCAGGCATACAGAGTCAATCAGCTACTTGCTTAATAGGCTGGACCTGTATTATGCCCGCCAGATAATGGATAGACAGGCTCCGGTGATGGAGTGCTGTCAGGGACTGCGGGTCTCGCAGCGGCGCACAGGTCTGCACATACACAGATTGCCTAGGTGCACTAATGTGCAGGCCCTAGGACCTGGGCGTCGGCAATTGCACCAATGACTGTGCAGGGCGCACTATTTAAACTGGCCAGACGGTGACTAGGTTGCCGCAAGGTCTAGTTCCTGTACCCGTGTTCTGAAGTGTGTTCCTTTTGCCGATCCTGCTTGTCCTGATTTGTGTTGACCTTCTCCTGCTCTGACCCCCGGCTCGTCCCTGACTACTCTCCTGCCTGTTGTATATTACTATTGGACCTCCCGTTGCTGAACCTTGGCTCGTGACCCGGCTGCTCTCTGTCTACTGTTTGGTACCTACCTGCCTCCACCGTTACCGACCTGGCTAGTCTGACTACGCTCATTCCTGACTGTCATCCATCCATCCCGCTCGGGACCTGGACTTGTCAGCCTCTTCACAGCAGGCTCACCCCCCGGCACGTACCCTCGGCGGGACCCCTCTACCACAGCTGGGTGCACTCAGGGGTCGCGACCTGGTTTCAGTCTCGCACAAAGTCCATCCCCACCATAAGGGGCTCTGGTGAAAAGGCAGACTGCTACTTAAACTCCGCATCCTGGGGAATCCCGTTCTGTGGATCACTAGAGATTCCGAAGACAAGTGTGCCTGACAAGTGCAAGTCTATACATTATGGACTTCGGGCATACAGAGTCAATCAGCTACCTGCTTAGTAGGCTGGACCTGTATTATGCCTGCCAGATTATGGATAGACAGACTCCAGTGATGGTCATGAGGATATAGAGCATAGCGGCATACCTACTACAGTTATTACCTCTTGGAGGTATCTAGGTTGCCCCGCACTACTTGCTCTCCTCTCTTGTGGTGGAACTATACCTGTGGATCCATATTCCATGTATTTCTGTACCTATGTGGACTGTTCTTATAAGCCGGATATAAAAGTTGATTGGAGAGGGGAAAACATATAAAGAAGTGCAGAAAATGATAGGCTGCTCAGCTAAAATAATCGCAAATGCTTTAAAATGGCAACCAAAAACTGAAAGACGTGCTAGAAAGCAAAAAACTACCATTCGAATGGATAGAAGAATAGCCAAAATGGCAAGGACTCAGACAACAATCAGCTCCAGGAAGATCAAAGAAGGTCTAAAGTTACCTGTGAGTACTGTTACAATTAGAAGACGCCTATGTGAAGCCAAGCTATCTGCAAGAAACCCCCGCAAAGTCCCACTGATGAAAAAAAGACGTGCTAAAGAGGTTACAATTACAAATTACAAAGAGCACATTAACTGGCCTAAAGAGAAATGGCGCAACATTTTGTGGACTGATGAAAATACGATTGGTTTTTTTGGGTCTACTGGTGAGACCGTTTCACAACTTCACTGTTGAGTGCAAGACTGTACATTATGGTATTCAGGCATACAAAGTCAATCAGCTACTTGCCTATTAGGCTGGACCTGTATTATGCCCGCCAGATTATGGATAGACAGGCTCCGGTGATGGAGCACAAGTCTGTACATTATGGCATTCAGGCATACAGAGTCACTCAGCTACTTGCTTAATAGGCTGGACCTGTACAATGCCCGCCAGATTATGGATAGACAGGCTCCGGTGATGGAGTGCAAGTCTATACATTATGGCATTCAGGCATACAGAGTCAATCAGCTACCTGCTTAGTAGGCTGGACCTGTATTATGCCCGCCAGATTATCGATAGACAGGCTCCAGTGATGGTCATGAGGATATAGAGCATAGAGGCATACCTACTACAGTTATTACCTCTTGGAGGTATCTAGGTTGCCCCGCACTACTTGCTCTCCTCTCTTGTGGTGGAACAATACCTGTGGATCCATATTCCATGTATTTCGGTACCTATATGGACTGTTCTTATCAGCCGTATATAAAAGTTGATTGGAGAGGGGAAAACGTATAAAGAAGTGCAGAAAATAATAGGCTGCTCAGCTAAAATAATCGCAAATGCTTTAAAATGGCAACCAAAAACTCAAAGACGTGCTAGAAAGCGACAAACTACCATTCGAATGGATAGAAGAATAGCCAAAATGGCAAGGACTCAGACAACAATCAGCTCCAGGAAGATCAAAGAAGGTCGGTCTAAAGTTACCTGTGAGTACTGCTACAATTAGAAGACGCCTATGTGAAGCCAAGCTATCTGCAAGAAACCCCCGCAAAGTCCCACTGATGAAAAAAAGACATGTGCTGAAGAGGTTACAATTTGCCAAAGAGCACATTAACTGGCCTAAAGAGAAATGGCGCAACATTTTGTGGACTGATGAAAATACGATTGGTTTTTTTGGGTCTACTGGTGAGACCGTTTCACAACTTCACTGTTGAGTGCAAGACTGAACATTATGGCATTCAGGCATACAAAGTCAATCAGCTACTTGCCTATTAGGCTGGACCTGTATTATGCCCGCCAGGATATGCATAGACAGGCTCCGGAGAGGGAGTTCAAGTCTGTACATTGTGGCATTCAGGCATACAGAGTCAATCAGCTACTTGCCTATTAGGCTGGACCTGTATTATGCCCGCCAGGATATGCATAGACAAGCTCCGGAGAGGGAGTGCAAGTCTGTACATTGTGGCATTCAGGCATACAGAGTCAATCAGCTACTTGCCTATTAGGCTGGACCTGTATTATGCCCGCCAGATTATGCATAGACAGGCTCCGGTGATGGAGTGCAAGTCTATACATTATGGCATTCAGGCATACAGAGTCAATCAGCTACTTGCTTAGTAGGCTGGACCTGTATTATGCCCGCCAGATTATCGATACACAGGCTCCAGTGATGGTCATGAGGATATAGAGCATAGCGGCATACCTACTACAGTTATTACCTCTTGGAGGTATCTAGGTTGCCCCGCACTACTTGCTCTCCTCTCTTGTGGTGGAACTATACCTGTGGATCCATATTCCATGTATTTCTGTACCTATATGGACTGTTCTTATCAGCCGTATATAAAAGTTGATTGGAGAGGGGAAAACATATAAAGAAGTGCAGAAAATGATAGGCTGCTCAGCTAAAATAATCGCAAATGCTTTAAAATGGCAACCAAAAACTCAAAGACGTGCTAGAAAACGACAAACTACCATTCGAATGGATAGAAGAATAGCCAAAATGGCAAGGACTCAGACAACAATCAGCTCCAGGAAGATCAAAGAAGGTCTAAAGTTACCTGTGAGGACTGTTACAATTAGAAGACGCCTATGTGAAGCCAAACTATCTGCAACAAACCCCCGCAAAGTCCAACTGTTGAAAAAAAGACGTGCTGAAGAGGTTACAATTTGCCAAAGAGCACACTGACTGGCCTAAAGAGAAATGGCGCAACATTTTGTGGACTGATGAAAATACGATTGGTTTTTTTCGGTCTACTGGTGAGACCGTTTCACAACTTCACTGTTGAGTGCAAGACTGAACATTATGGCATTCAGGCATACAAAGTCAATCAGCTACTTGCCTATTAGGCTGGACCTGTATTATGCCCGCCAGATTATGCATAGACAGGCTCCGGAGAGGGAGTGCAAGTCTGTACATTATGGCATTCAGGCATACAGAGTCAATCAGCTACTTGCTTAATAGGCTGGACCTGTATTATGCCCGCCAGATTATGCATAGACAGGCTCCGGAGAGGGAGTGCAAGTCTATACATTATGTCATTCAGGCATACAGAGTCAATCAGCTACTTGCCTATTAGGCTGGACCTGTATTATGCCCGCCAGATTATGCATAGACAAGCTCCGGAGAGGGAGTGCAAGTCTGTACATTATGGCATTCAGGCATACAGAGTCACTCAGCTACTTGCCTATTAGGCTGGACCTGTATTATGCCCACCAGATTATGCATAGACAGGCTCCGGTGATGGAGTGCAAGTCTATACATTATATACATTATGGCATTCGGGGGGGGGGGGTACAGTATGTTCTCCTTACATATTCACATGAGAAGGGGCTTCCAGATTCCGAGGGGGCTCATCCTCACCTCTTTCCTGGCCTGCCAGGCTGCATGCATAAATTAGAGCCTGGTATGGATTTTGGGGGTAGGGAGGACATCATGCCATTTTTTTAGGGACTGACCAGAGAGGGATTACTTTGACGCAGTTGGCCAGCTTAAACATGTATTGCAATGCATGTGAACTAAAAATCCCTGTTTTTATGCAAAGTTTTCATTCAGAATTTTTAAATTTTACTGGAAATGACATCCTACACATAGCTTCCAGGTTCTTTCTATTTAGAGGAGATCAGCAAATGCATATTTACTATTCTCTATGCCTTCTAACCAACGACACCCACAGGTGGTACAGTGGAGCCTGGGAAACATGGTGGAGGGGAAGTGGGGGCACACTTCCAGGGTCACAGAAACCAATCAGGTGCCTGTACAGACATCCGATTGCTTACATTAGAAAGCCAACAGTTGGCATGTGGAGTGCACACACACCACAAGCTGCTGCTGGAATGTGTGCAAAACTCCTTGCTGCCGTCGATGTAAGGCATACAGCACTGGCAGTAAAAAGGTTAGCCCATTTGTTTCAAAAGCATAAAATAATACCAATGTATTTGTTAGTTTATTTTGTTCTGGACATTAACACTGACATTTTAGAGATAGGCAACTCCTATCCTCATATTCATTAGTGGTTCCAAATGAATAATAACTACTGTAGTAGGGAACAGACACAAAAAGATACACTCAGCATCTCTCCAAATCACTGTTCTGTTTATTCGGCGCATTTGAAGTTTTTTTATACACATAATTACGTAGGTATCACATTAATATTACAATAGTACTTTTATGGTAAGAAGGGGCGTTACATAGGCAGGCTAATTTCTAATCAGGACTTGAAGGCATGCAAACGTAATCAAAACATTATTAGTGCCATGTGCACAATGAGTGCAGTGTGCAATACGTAGGTAAAGCATACGAAATAGAATCGATTTTGTACACAATTTACACATTTCCTTTACAATCTCCCCTCTTTTGATCAATAGTTTACATTCTGATCACAGACTACACCTATCATGTCCTTTAACCTGGAACCTCCTTCCATTTAGGAGCAACTAGTCCCGGCCTAGGAGGCAAATGCCACTGTAGAGAATCTAATAGCTGAGAGCAGCTATATCATTACAAATGACCTTTAATTGGGACTAAAACGTACAGAAAAAACAAATGATTGATAAGAAATATTTACAGAATAATTGGCTGTACACTCAGTTCCTGTGGCCAGAATGGCCTTGTAGCTTTATTGTGGACATGCTGACTTATCAGCATAGTTACATACAGACAATTCTACATAAAATGGAAGATATATAAAAGACAACATGACTTTCACATGGCTGAACTACTTTTCAAATCACATTTAATATACATATATCCCTTACTAATATATTTATTAAAGCATTTGAAACCATGGGTCGCAAACATACACCAGACTGTGATTCCAAACACAGAGATACTTTCATGTAGTCATTTTTGCAGTGTCTGGTGTGTGACTTTTCCTTCACGTTTTGTAAACCGTACATGAAATAGACACTGTATTGATTCCTCCAACCACTTCCTTATATATGTATATATACATATACATATATATACACATATATATATATATATAATATACATACATACATACATACATACATATACACAAACACACATACACACACTTTGCAGCCAAAGTGAACCTTATTGGCATCCCAGTCTCAATCCGTAGGGTTCAGTATTGAGTTGGCCCACCCCTTACAGCTATAACAGCTTCAACTCTTCTGAAAAGGCTGTCCATGAGGTTTAGGAGTGTGTCTATGGGAATGTTTGACCATTCTTCCAGAAGCGTATTTGTGAGGTCAGGCACTGATGTCAGATGAGAAGGCCTGGCTCGCAGTCTCCGCTCTAATTCATCCCAAAGGTGTTCTATCGGGTTGGGTTTAAAACTCTGTGCAGGCCAGTCAAGTTCTTGCACCCCATACTCACTCATCCATGTCTTTATGGACTTTGCTTTGTGCACTGGTGCGCAGTCATGTTGGAACAGGAAGGGGTCATCCCTAAAGTGTTCCCACAAAGTTGGGAGCATGAAATTGTCCAAAATGTTTTGGTATGCTGACGCCTTAAGAATTCCCTTCACTGGAACTAAGGGGTCAAACCCAACCCCTGTAAAACAACCCCGTACCATAATCCCCCTCCTACGAACATTACACTTGGCACAATGCAGTCAGGCAAGTACTCTTCTCCTGGCGCAATTGCCAAACCCTGACTCGTCCATCGGATTGCCAGACAGAGAAGCGTGATTCGTCACTCCAGAGAACACATCTCCATCGCTCTAAAATCCAGTGGCAGCATGCTTTACACCACTGCATCAGACGCTTCAGTATTCGCTGACCCCGCTCTGTCATTTTACTTGGCCTACCACTTTGTGGCTGAGTTGCTGCTGTTCCCAGTTGCTTCCACTTTCTTATAATACCAATAGCAGTTGACGTGGAATATTTAGTTAGTAGCAAGGAAATTTCATGGATGGACTTATTGCACAGGTGACAGCCTATCACGGTACCACGCTTGAATTCACTGAGCTCTTGAGAGCGACCCATTCTTTCACAAATGTTTGTAGAAGCAGTCTGCATGCCTAGGTGCTTGATTTTATACACCTGTGGCCATGGAGGTGATTGGAACACCTGAATCCAATGATTTGGAGGGGCGTCCCAATACTTTTGGCAATATAGTGTATATCTCAATGGTTTGCTTTTTCCTACCATGCTCTTTGTGTAAGAACTCAAGTTTCATGTTCTAAAAGGACAGCCTTTTCCTGGCAATATTATCATTTCTCTTTGTTTGCTCTGATGTTAATTTTAGGTAGATAACACAAGTTCTTCGTTTCTATCTTACATATTTTCCTGATGTCACAACATAATATATGATAACAAGACACCCACGAGTCCTGAAAGAATTGAGCTCTGTCATTTCAAAGCCAACATCCCAATAAGTGTATATTGATTGCTTTGTGTGAAAGTTATAGCGTCTACAAACTATGGTATAGATACTGCAATTTACGCCATTTTTTTGCTATACAGTGCTGCGCTAGTTTAACGGACAATTGCACGCAATACGGTACATAAATGAAAATTATGTCCTTTTTTTCCACACAAATAGAGCTTTCTTTTGGTGGTATTTGATCACCTGTGCACTTTTTATTTTTGGCGCTATAAACAAAAACATTTTGAAGAAAAAATTTTTCTTAGAAAAAAACAATATTTTCTCATTTCAGTCATAAAAAATATCCAAAAAAACTAAAATTTAGCCATAAATGTAGGCCAAAATGTATTCTGCTACATGTTTTTGGTTACAAAAAAAAAATCACAGTAAGTGTGTATTTATTGCTTCGTGTGAAAGTTATAGCGTCTACAAACTATGGTATAGATAATGGAATTTACACAGCTTTTACTTTCTGACTGCCCATCACATTTCTTGAGGTGCTAAAATACCAGGATAGTACAAACACTCTCAAATGACCTCTTTTCGCAAAGTAGACACCCTAAGCCAGTGATGGCGAACCTTTTTGAGCCCAAGTGCCCAAACTGCAACACAAAAACAACTTTTTTATTTCAAAGTGCCAACACTGCAATTAACCACTTGCCTACCGGGCACTTCTACCCCCTTCCTGCCCAGGCCAATTTTCAGCTTTCAGTGCTGTTGCACTTGACAATGACAATTGTGCGGTCATACAACACTGTAACCATATGAAATTTTTATCATTTTTTTCACACAAATAGAGCTTTTTTTGGTGATATTTAATCACCACTGGGTGTTTTATTTTTTGCACTATAAATGAAAAAAGAGCAAAAAATTCAAAACAAAAAAGGTTTTCTTTGCTTCTATTATACAATTTTGCAAACAGGTAATGTTTCTTCTTTGATATGCGTTGGTGAGGCTGCACTGATAGGCAGTACTGATGGGCACTGATGAGGTGGCACAGATAGGTAGCACTGATGAGGCGGCACTGGTGGGCATTGATGAGGAGGCACTGTTGATGCACTAATATGCAGCAATGATGGGCACTGATAAGCGGCACTGACTGATAGCACCAACTGGAGGCACTGACAGACGGCACTGACCGGTGGCACTGCTGGGCATCATTGATGGATGACACTGATGGGCAGCACTGATGGGCAACACTGCTGGGCACTGACAGCCAGCACTACTGGGCAGCACTGACCGGTGGCACTGCTGGGCAGCACTGATGGGCAACACTGCCTGGCACTGATGGGTGACACTTCTGGGTACTAATGGATGACACTGCTGGGCACTGCTGAACGCCACTGATAATCAGTGCCCTGATTATTAGTGCAGATCTCTACTGTCACCTTTGCCGGTTATCTGCAGTACTTTCTTCAATCTGTGACAGCGTGAAGAAAGTGCAGCCGATAACCGGCAACTGTATTTACATTGTGATCTGCTGTGTCATTTGATACAGTTGATCACGTGGTAAAAGGCTGCTGTGATTGGCCTTTTACCTTATCACGTGATCAGCTGTATCCGTAGGACACAGCGATCTCCGGCAGCGCAGGGTGTGTGCCACTGGGTTCGCGTTCTGGGACGCCCTCCCAGAACTAGACAACCGTGCTGTAGCCATCTTTCGGCTATAGCATGGTTGGCAAGCACCTCTTACCTCTGGCAGTGTCAGTGTGGCTTCCAACCCAGCAGCTCATTCCCATCCACGCTAAACATGTCGCCGCTGGCCCCGGAGCAGTGTGGGAGCCTCTTCCTCTCTTCCACGCCCATCCCCGGCTACATCCACCCTGGTGCCAGAGCCGCATAGGAGCCGTTTTCCTCTCGTCCACGCCCACCCTGGCCCCAGAGACATGTGGGAGATGTAGTTCAATGGGGGTCCAGTGCGGATGAGATCTGGATGGCCGGTCAGTGTGCGTGGTCCATGTGCGCTCATCTTCCTCTTCTTGCTGGCGTGCCCACTGAGATGGCTCTGCGTGCCAGCTCTGGCACGCGTGCCATAGGTTCGCCATCACTGCCCTAAGCTATCTCCTGAGAGGCATATTGAGTCCATGGAAGATTTATTTTTTTTCCCACAAGTTTCTGGAAAATGACAAAAACATTTTGATTTTTTTTTTACACAAATTAAAACAAATCAGGTGAACAGTGTAGGAATTACAACAGTTTGCATATGTGCCTCCCACTTGTTAAGGGACCAAAAGTAATGGGACAATTGACTTCTCAGCTGTTCCATGGCCAGGTGTGTGTTATTCCCTCATTATCCCAATTACAAAGAGCCGATACAAGGTCCAGTGTTCATTTCAAGTGTGCTTTTTGCATTTGGAATCTGTTGCTGTCAACTCTCAAGATGAGATCCAAAGAGCTGTCACTATCAGTGAAGCAAGCCATCATTAGGCTGAAAAAACAAAACAAACCCATCAGAGAGATAGCAAAAACATTAGGCGTGGCCAAAACAACTGTTTGGAACATTCTTAAAAAGAAGGAACGCACTGGTGAGCTCTGCAACACCAAAAGACCCGGAAGACCACGGAAAAACACTGTGGTGGGTGACCGAAGAATTCTTTCCCTGGTGAAGAAAACACCCTTCACAACAGTTGGCCAGATCAAGAACACTCTCCAGGAGGTAGGTGTATGTGTGTCAAAGTCAACAATCAAGAGAAGACTTCACCAGAGTGAATACAGAGGGTTCACCACAAGATGTAAATCATTGGTAAGCCTCAAAAACGGGAAGGCCAGATTAGAGTTTGCCAAACGACATCTAAAAATGCCTTCACAGTTCTGGAACAACATCCTATGGACAGATGAGACCAACATCAACTTGTACCAGAGTGATGGGAAGAGAAGAGTATGGAGAAGGAAAGGAACTGCTCATGATCCTAAGCATACCACCTCATCAATGAAGCATGGTGGTGGTAGTGTCATGGCGTGGGCATGTATGGCTGTATATTTTTTGATGATGTGACTGCTGAAAAAAGCAGCAGGATGATTTCTAAAGTGTTTCGGGCAATATTATCTGCTCATAATCAGTCAAATGCTTCAGAACTCATTGGACGCCGCTTCACAGTGCAGATGGACAATGACCCAAAGCATACTGCAAAAGCAACCAAAGAGTTTTCTAAGGGAAAGAAGTAGAATGTTATGCAATGGCCAAGTCAATCACCTGACCTGAATCCGATTGAGCATGCATTTCACTTGCTGAAGACAAAACTGAAGGGAAAATGCCTCAAGAACAAGCAGGAACTGAAGACAGTTGCAGTAGAGGCCTGGCAGAGCATCACCAGGGATGAAACCCAGCGTCTGGTGATATCTTTTCGTTCCAGACTTCAGGCTGTAATTGACTGCAAAGGATTTGCAACCAAGTATTAAAAAGTGAAAGTTTGATTTATGATTATCATTCTGTCCCATTACTTTTGGTCCCTTAACAAGTGGGAGGCACATATGCAAACTGTTGTAATTCATACAACGTTCACCTGATTTGGATGTAAATACCCTCAAATTAAAGCTGACAGTCTGCAGTTAAAGCACTTCTTGTTCGTTTCATTTCAAATCCATGGTGGTGGTTTATAGAGCCAAAAATGTTAGAATTGTGTCGATGTCCCAATATTTATGGACCTGACTGTATTTCTCGCACAAGTCATGGGTATATGTGGAATTACACCCCAAAATACATTCTGCTACTTCTACCGAGTGTGGGGATACCACATGTGTGAGACTTTTTGGGAGCCTAGCCACATACAGGAGCCTGAAATCCAATGACCACTTTGAAAGCCTGAAGGTGCGTAACTTCCTCATTTCACTTCCTCAATACCGATCACAGTTTCGAAGGCCCTGACATGCCAGGATAACACCAAACCCCCCCCCCCCCCCAAATGACCCCTTTCTGGAAAGTAGACACCCCAAGGAATTTAAAAAGAGGCATGGTGAGTATTTTGCAGATCTCATTTTTTATCACAAGGTTTTGAAATATAAAAAAAGAATAGAAAAAATATGTTTTTGTTTTTTTTCTTCAATTTCCAAAAACTTGTGGCAACAAATGAGATCTGCAAAATACGTACCATGCTTCTTATCAAATTCCTTGGGGTGTCTACTTTCCAAAAAGGTGTCATTTAGGGGGGTTAGGTGCTATCTTGGCATTTCAGGGCCTCCGAAACTGTGACAGGTAGTCTGGAAGTGTAATGAGGAAATAAAGCCCTTTAAAAGCCTGAAGGCGCTTATTGGATTTTGGACTTTCAAAAAAACAAAAGGGACCAACAATCTGTGTATGAAAAAAAACAGAAAACCATCAGCCAGATCAAAAAACTATAAAACAACCGGCTGCAAGTGGCATCTATCCTAACAGGGTGCATGGAATTGGTGAGATGCGTCTGTGATTTTATTTATTACTCCCACATCACGGACAGCACATCATGCTATTATCAGACCTTTAGATCTCATTTTTATAGAACATTTTCTCATGTATCCTGTCCATTTAGGCTCAGTTAAGTATTAAGACAGCTGCAATATAACCACCTCATGGTAAACTAAAGTAACCCCATATCCACCCTATTAGATTGGAAGCTCTTATGAGCAGGGTCCTTTCAATACTCTTTGTTTTTTATTGTATTGTAACTGGACCAGCTCCCGTTATATTGTAAAGTGCTGCGCAAACTGTTGGTACTATATAAATCCCGTATAATAATAATAACAATAATAATAGTTACAGATTGTCCCAATAACCTATATTCCATTTCCAAACAAAGTTTGTCTAAACCAATTAAAATATATCTGTATCATTAATAACATTGTTAAATGCAGTCTCATTAACAGTACAAAGACAGTTCACGGGCCTTAACCATCAAATCTGTGAAACTTTGACTACAGTAACAGAGTACAACTGAATCAGAGAGCGGAATAGAAAAGGTTTTTCTGTAGGGATTTCTAGTAAAGGTAATAGTAGGCATCTTAAGGTGTTGGGTCTTAGGCGGGACCAACCATTCGAAAAGTGAATAAAACAGAATATAGATAGGATACAGACCTTTGATCCCACACAGCCCAAAGCTCCCAACTGTCCCTAATTTTGAGGGACTGTCCCTCATTCGGTACCAAAGTTCCTCTGTCCTGCTTTCCTCCTCATTTGTCTCTCATTTTGGTCTGATCTATATAGTTGTAGATAAAATGCACCACTTAGCTATCAAAAAGTGTTACACAGGGGGGCGTGTCCAAGATGGCGCCGGGAGCAGATGTTTCTCCCTGAGGCTCCGGCACCCTGATCCTCCATCCGTTGCCATCCGGGGTACGGAGGACGCCCACAACGGATCCCCGGCTGCCAAGACCTTGCTCGACATCCGAGGAGGGGTGTCGGGTTCCTCTGCCCCTTTTCTGAGCATCTGGGGCGCGGGGCGGATTATGGCCTACCGCGGCGTGTGAAGCCGCGGTGTTTCCTAGATCCGCGGCTGGAGCGGATCGCCGCCGCGGCCGGACCGCCGCACTGCCGCCCTGCCCACCAGCCTCTGGACACAGGTCAGCTAGTGGGTTCCCCTGATCCTCCTGGTGGCCCTGTGGACTACACATTATCCCTGCAGGATCCCAGCAAGATACTGGGGATCTGATCTGCTGCAGGAATGGTGCTGGATGGGGGAAGGAATCTCTCTTAATAACCCCCTTCCCCAGTGGATAGATCAGGGGTGTCTGGGATATTTTTTGACAGCCTCTACACAGTCTGCATACCCGGCCTATGTACCATAACCATCTACATTTCACTGACTGTAGCATTATGTTAAACCTTCTGTGAATAGCTCCCCGGTGGGGGACACGTACACGAGCCAAGGGGGAAATGCCAGAGTGACCTCCCTGTGCCGTGCCACCGAGACATTCTTCTCGGCCTTTGGGCTTTTACACCCTAACATATCACTTCAATAGTCTGAGGGTGCCTTGGAAACCTGTGGACCACTCTCGGCAATGCACCGCACTCCCCGCACTAAACTTAAACACCGGGCCCGACAGCAATCCCCTTCGCAGGGCCACATCGCTAAACTGATACCTAGCCTGCCTGAGCCTGATGATAACACCCAACTTCCAGGTGACCCTGAGTCTGACGGCGATAGTCAGCGGCAATTCCCATCGGGGATGGCTGATTCTCTTGAACACAATCCCGAAACCTTGCTACACAAATTTCATGCTATAGTGCGAGAGGAGATTACTGCTGCCTCACGTAAATTATCTTCTGATCTGGCGAGAGGCCTAAAGGAGTTGGGCCTTCGCGCCCACCAATTGGAACAACGTATGGATCTGGCGACTACAGTTTTGGAGGGTCACGAACAAGAAGTGGAGGATTTACATGCTGAGCTGGACACTTTGAAAGATAAGTTGGAGGATGCTGAGAATAGAGCTCGCAGGGATAATCTCCGCATCCGCGGAATCCCGGAGGCAATCACTGATTTGCAGGGCACTGCAACTGCTCTTTTCCAGGAGCTGGCCCCTGAGATCCCTATGGAACGTCTGGAGTTTGACCGTATCCATAGAGCTCTAGCACCTAAGCCCACGGAGGGTCCTCCCAGAGACATTATAATTAAATTCCACTTTTATCGCACTAAAGAACGTCTACTGCAGGCGGCTCGGAACCGTTCGGTTTTGGAGTTTCAAGGTCACTCTGTTCATCTGTTTGCGGATCTGTCCCCAGTCACGATTGCCAAACGTCGTACCGTGAGACCTTATCTTCAGATTCTTCAGTCAGCTGATATCAAGTACAGATGGGGCTTCCCTTTCAAGCTTTCATTCTCCTTTCAAGGTCGTCAATTCCAGGCTTCTTCGCCAGCGGATCTTCGGCGTCACTTTCGGGAGCTCAACTTGGAGTTGCCACAATCCCAGAGTGAGGAGACTTTAATACCTACGCGTCATCGAAATTCCCAGTCTTCGCGTAAATCTCCTCCTAGTCAAAGTGGTTCACAGGCCCTTCGATCCCTACAGGCCCAGCGCTTTCAGGAAATCTCTGCGACTTGATGTTTAGAAGCTGGCCGCCAGTATGTAGCTTAGTCCCATGTGGATTTTTTTTTTTTTTTTTTTGCTGCCACTCTCTAGACTTGAATCTAGATCTGTTCAGGGATTTCATATTTCCGTGTGTTTTATCTCTTCCAATCAAGAGTGGATGTTACTTTTCCCTGCATTGATTGGTTGAGATCTCTATTGTCCTGCGAGTTTTGGATTGCCTATTCACAGGTGTATTAGCCTTAGTTGTTTGTATAATATTTTTACATTTTATATTAATGCCGAGTTGTTCCGATGGATGGTCGTGTCCCCCATCGAGCTGGCTAGCGGTCTGGTCTTCTGTCCCGCCCGCTACCTAGCCTTTATGTGGGTGTTTTACCCACAGTTGATTACTATATTGTTTGAATCAATCTCCATGCTTTACAGATATCTTGCTTGTATATTAGAGGTCTTCTTGTCCTCTCCTCTCTTTTTCGTTTCTTTCTCTTTGTCCTTTGTTATGTATGTCTTGTGTTTTTGTAAAAAAAAAATTTCCAGGGCTGCCGGGGATCGTGGTGGATTTAATCTTCCTTTCTTTTAGATCGCCATGTCGTTGAACTGGTTATCACTGAATGTCCAGGGGATGAACTCTACACAGAAACGGGTAAAGATATTTAAGTTTCTACGGGCTCGCCAAGTTGACATTGCTTGTTTGCAAGAAACCCACTTCTCCACTACCTCTGCCCCAAAATATTTTGATGCACGTTACCCTCAGATATTTCAGGCTACTGGTCCCACTAAACAGAGAGGCGTATTGGTTGCCTTCCATAGTAAAACTCCGTTTGTCTGTGTGAGGCGTATTGCTGATCCCAATGGCAGATACCTTTTGCTCCAGGGCACGATCCATGGAATAGATGTTACCATAATGTCCTACTACGCTCCTAACGTCAACCCCGGACCTTTTCTGTCACACCTATGTTCTCTCCTGGCCACACATCAAAGGGGTACGCTTCTGATGGCTGGGGATTCAAATTTAGTGCTAAATCTTGCACTGGATAAATATCCAGCGGAGCGCTCTGACCCTTCCACATCAGCGAAGTCCTTTGTACGGACGTTAATTACCCATGATCTGGTAGATTTATGGCGTGAATTTCATCCTCAGGGGAAAGACTACACTTATTATTCACACCCTCATCATTCTCATTCCAGAATTGATCATGCCTTCGTTTCACGTAAACACCTCACTTTGGTTCGTTCCATTTCTATCCTAACGGTCCCATGGTCAGATCATGAGCCTATTTTGGTAGTCTGTCGATCTCTCCTTTGTAGGCCTACCTTCTCTTCGTGGATAATGAATGACTCCTTGCTTTCGCTGAAGGAGATTCAGACGGAGCTACATCGGAAGTCTCAGGAATATTTTCAATTAAACTCGGGTTCTGTCTCTTCTTCAGTAACTTTGTGGGAAGCGTACAAGGCAGTTCTTAGGGGACATATTATCCAAATAGCTGCAAGGCGAAAGAAGGAAAGACAGCTTAAACAACGTCAGTTGGAATCGAAGTTAGCTTCCGCGTCAGCCCAGTTTAAACAGTCATCTTCTCCGTCCAATCGTAGACTGTTGGATCAGGCTCGTTTGGAATTGGACCTGTGTTTAACAGATGAGGCTGAGCGCTCCTTACGTTGGACTCGCCAGAAGTGGTATAGCAAAGCAAACAAACCAGACTCTATGTTGGCCCGTAGACTGCGTTCTTTTGTGCAACACCCCAAACCGATATCTTTACGTACTCGTCGCAATACCCTTACGAGCAACCCTGTAGCGGTTTTAGAGGAGTTCCGGCACAGACTAGCTAAACTTTACTCTGATCCCACCTGGGCTGACCCCCAGTCTATTTCTGACTTTCTATCTAGTTTGCCCTTACCTACTTTAACGTCGGCCCATAAGGATTTGATGGACCGTAATATCCAAGTATCTGAGGTTTTGCAATGTATAACAGAACTGAAAACGGGCAAACGCCCAGGTCCTGATGGATACACGGCACTATATTATAAGAAATTAGCTGATGTGCTCGCTCCCCACCTTGCCGCTATGTTAATGCGGTGAAGGGAGGTTCGAATTTTTCCCCGGACTCCTTAACTGCTAATGTGGTTATGATCCCTAAACCGGATCGAGATCACTCTTCCTGGGCTAATTATAGGCCTATCTCTCTTATCAATATCGATATGAAGATTCTTACTAAGATTTTGGCTACTCGATTGAATTCCTTCCTTTCTCGTCTGATCAAAAAGGACCAGGTGGCATTTGTTCCCCACAGGCAGGCCGGCGATGCTATCAGACGTATTTTACAATTGCAACATATGGCCCATACTCGTAAAATCGACATGATGCTCTTATCCTTAGACATTAATAAGGCCTTCGACACTTTATCCTGGCCATATCTCCTGTCGGTCCTCCACCGTTTTGGCTTTGGCCCTTCCTTCTTACGATGGATCTCTTCGCTATATACATCCCCTCAAGCGAAGCTTAGATACTACGGATTTGAGTCTTCTACGTTCTCGGTTGCCAGAGGTACTAGACAGGGTTGTCCGCTTTCCCCTTTACTTTTTATCCTAGCTTTGGAACCGTTGGCAGAAGCCATCCGTATACATCCTGATATTAAGGGAATTGATGTGGCAGGCTCCCAACATAAATTGTCGTTGTTTGCGGATGACATATTATTGTCAATATCGAATCCGGGGGTTACTTTGCCTAATTTGCTCGCAGTTCTCGATTCCTTTGCCACCCTCTCAGGTTTACATGTCAATCCAGCTAAATCAAGAGCTATGTCGGTTACCCTCCCACCATCACTATTGACTACTTTGAAGCAAACGTTCCCTTTCCAATGGCTTTCGGCCTTACCATATCTAGGAATTAAGCTTACCCCGACATATGATGGACTGTATCAGGCTAACTTTCCCACTGTCTTTCATGAGTTGACCGAGCTATTGTCCTCTTGGTCTCATTTCCCGCTATCGTGGTTCGGCAGAATTAATGCAATCCGTATGACCTATCTCCCTAAACTACTTTACCTATTTCGTGTTCTGCCAGTTTCAGTACCTTCGCATATATTGCGTATACATCAGCGAAAACTTTTGTCCTTTATTTGGAACTCCTCTCGACCCAGAATTAGCAAACATATCTTATTCGCGCGGCGGAGTGCGGGCGGGTTATCTGTTCCAAATCTCCAGTCTTACTATTTGGCGGCTAACATTGCCCCTTTAGCTCATATTCATGCATCTCACCATTTCCCCCTGTGGGCTGTAGTAGATATGATGGATTCTCACCCGATACCGCTCTGCTCCTTACCATGGCTCCCTATATCCCAACGTCCATCTACCCTTAGCCCAACGCTGACGCTTTCGCTTCGTCTTTGGGATTCTATCAAATACTCCGCTGGCCTTATCTCTCCTCACCTGCCTCTGATACGTCTATTGCATAACCCATTATTCCCTCCGGGGAAGGATAATCCTAGACAGTTTGCCTGGTGGCAGGCGCATGGTTTTTATGATGTTCACTCACTCCTATCTCCCACTAGAATAATTACCTTTGACACTCTGCGTTCTTCTTATAACATTCCTCTCCGAGAACATTTTGGTTATCTTCAGCTTCGTCACTTTATTCATACTCTAATACGTACGCATCCAGGACCTTATCGTCTATCCCCTTTTGAAAGCCAGTGCAGACATAGACCTCATGCTCCGGGTCTGATCTCCTTGATTTATTCTTCCATTATATCTTATAGAACCCCTCCGGTTCGTTCCTATCATCAGCGTTGGCAGTCTGAATTAGGGGGGACCTTGGATCAACAGGACTGGCAGAACATGACCCAAACACTATCTAAGTGTTCCAGGAATGTCATTATCCTTGAGAATGCCAACAAAATTCTATACCGATGGTATTATACGCCTGCTCGTTTAGCTAGTTTTATCCCTACCTATTCCCCGGTCTGTTTTCGGGGATGCCAACAATTGGGCACCATGGCCCACATTTGGTGGACTTGCCCTAAAGTAAGCAGGTTATGGATTAGGGTGTATGCCCTCCTCCGCACTATTCTTCATACAGACATTAAGCGTAACCCGTATGAAGCGCTTCTGTTTAAACCACTAGAGGGCCTTCTCCGCTCTGAACGGCAGCTAAAATCACACTTATTTATGGCAACTAAATTGACAATTGCGAGGGCTTGGAAGACTCCTGTCCTTAGCTTTGAGGCTGTCAAAAATCGGATGAACTTCATAATGGTTAATGAGAAATTGACGGCCATACTGTTGGATACCCATACAAAATTTCTGCAGATATGGCGTCCCTGGCTGGATATAGCTCAACCCTCGAGATTCGACCAGTCCCTTCTGTCGATATGAGGATGGATTTTGCTGTGATCCCCTTGGAGCCCCTCCCTTACCCTTTTTTTTTTTTTTTTTGTGTTGTGTGTGTGTGTGTGTGTTGTCCGTGTCTCTCTACTATTTGTCTTTTTCTACTCTCCTGTTTAATCTGTCCTTAAACATATTTTACGGATTGTGCCTGCTGTTTTCTGCGCTACATCCGCAATACTATTTCTGCAATCTAGATTTTTTTATAAACTCTAGGTCATGAACATGTACTGTTTTTTGGTGAGGCCTCTTTTCGTGCCTCTCCCGTTTTCTATAATGTTGATGTAGCAAAACTTCCCTTTAGAGTTTACATTATCATTGACCCACAAAGGTTTGTTACCCGTTCCCTTCCAATCCTTTCCCCCATCCTTTCCCTTAGGGCACCTATGTAAACTTTTCAGATTATGCTTTTATTGATGCATGCCTTGAACCAGCTTCCCTTCATTTAATACAATTTGTAAATGTTGGTCATTGAATTTTTGCTTTGACTGTCTGTTTATCTTTGCTTACTATTCAATAAAGCTCTTTGTAAAAGAAAAAGTGTTACACAGTGCTAAACTTTTCATCCAATTTCTAAATATGTGCAAGGAGGAGGATTAGGGGGGATATGTGCAAGGTTGAGAGATTTGTGGGGTGGATATGTGCAAGGAGGAGGGATTGCGGATATGTGTAAGGAGGGGGTTGTGGGGGGGTTGTACAAGGAGGTGGGATTGGGGGGATATGTTCAAGGTGGAGGGAGTAGGTGGGATATGTGCAAGGAGTAAGGATTGGGGGGGATACGTGCAAGGAGGAGGAATTAGGGGGGATACGTGCAAGGAGGGGGGAATAGGGGGGATACGTGCAAAGCGGAGCGTTTAGGGCGGGACATGTGCAAGGAGGAAGGATTGGGGGGATACGTACGAGGAGGAGAAATTAGGGAGGATATGTACACTGTCCACTGTCCTACAAACGAATGACCCCTGTAGACTGCCCTATAAACCGCTGATTCTATCCTCTGCCATGCTGGCCCACTGTACACTGCCCTACTGACCTCACATCCACTGCCCCCCCCCCCCCCCCCCCCGAGATTTTGTACTGCACCCCTACATCAGACAGTCTACATTCGGCCCTGCCCACCGTACAATGTTCCGGTCAACAACCTTCAGACTCCCTAAGCAGCCTGACTGCATCAGAGTAAAAGGATATGTCCACCTGAGATATCCTGTACACAGGCAATAAAACTCAGCTACCCGAAGAACTGGTTAAATACAAAACTGCTGTGTGAATGGCATTGACAGGCTGCACCGTATATGTTATGTATGATTTTGGCCATTGCTACACTTTAATGCTACAGTCCAGACATCAGAACTACTGAGAACCAGCAAACACAAATGCTCCTGCGCTTGGGGATGGACTCGATGCTACAACCACATTAAGAATGTCCTGGAACATGCACACCTTGCTGCCCTCAAATGGACCGGGGGAATCCAAATATACTGAATGGGGAAAGAACAAAAAGAGGGCGCACAGGCCTAGTGCATTACCATAAAAAATGTTTAATAAAAAATAAAGTAGGTGTTGTACTCACAAACGACAATATATTCAAGGCACATCATAGAAGAACAGCTGGATCAACACCGCGCTGAGTAACAGTCCACAATAGGGAGTTTAGACATCCAAAAGGCTGACGCGTTTCGAGGACTTGCCTCTTCCTCAGAGCCAACTGACCAAATGTCTGCTCCCTCTTTTATATGCTCACTACTAGTTAAACCAAAGGTCACATGGGCCGTCCTGGACACTCCCCTGTGCAGGTGGAGGAGTCACAGGGGCCATCGACATAATGTAAGTAAACACGAAAGGTCTATAAAAAATACATACACATATATATATATATACACGCACAAATAAAACCATTGAAACTAGTGACAATCATAAAATCATATGAACCATAAGAAGTGTGCACAGTGGAAAATAAATAAATAAATGGAAAGTTACACATATATAAAAAATAATAAAAATCCTTCCCTGGTGATGCACTGCACTGCTCGCCTTTAAATAAATAAATGGATGGATGAGCAACGCTACGAAGCTGCCTAGAGCTCTGCTTGCCATAGACAACCATGGGACATGGATTTAATATAGAGAGTAGATCTGAAACCCAGCAGAGACACTTATTAATTCATAGAGATGCAGCCTACAGGGTGTGTGCTTATCATTCTAGTATAGTCATATGATGAAACGTAGGTATGTGTGGCAATGTAGTGCACCATGGATGGATATGCATATGCAATACTATATACAAGAACAAAGGAGATAAATCACTAGTAAAACATAAATGTTGATATAAAAAGTTACAAACAACTTCTTAATATGGCTCACAAAGTTTAAATAAAATAAAATAAAATTAAATAAGTATTGTTATAATATAGTATAATATCTGGTAAAATGGTATAGTGTATGGTATATGTGTGCATGCATAGACATGGAAGCATAAGAAATATAAATATATAGGAAAAAAGAAAAAAAAAAAAAAAAATTTTATAATAAAAAAAAATAAAAAAAATAAAAAAAATAAAAATAAAATAAATAATTATATAAAAAAATGTACAAAAGATGTATATATGTGTTATATATAAGAACTATATAAAAATGTCAAAGGCGCTATGGAACAAGCACTTGCTGGATAAGAAAGCAGTGCTCGAAGAGAGCTCACTGGACAACATGCGTGCGCACATGTGTGTGTAGCACATCCACATGAGCAACTGCTTTTAAGTAAAAAACATGTCTATACATACACACATAAACCCACACACACATATGGAAACTGAATTAAAAAATGGGTGACCAATGAATGACCCATAGACACAAGCGCATGGGAATGCGGTCATACGCAAGCGCCTAAGGGTGACACAATAAATATGAAGTGAGCAACCTAATGTGTAAGGATGCAGGGTAATGGTAGCTATACTGATGATACTATAGTAATCATAGCTGATGAAAATGAATATATCTAAAGCATACATCTGTAGTGGATGGTGTACCCACTATAGGTCACAAGGGAAATGATGGAACTAGCACTAAAGAGGGGGGGGAGAGAAAGGAAAAAAAAAAAAAAAAAAAAAAAAAAAAAAGGAGGGGGTTTGGGAGAGAGACAAAAAGGATGAGAGTAGGACTCTAGGGAACATGTGCAGCTCAGCAGAAGGTGCCTATGCATAACGGGGAGTCAGTGGATGACCCCATGTATCTCAAGATCTTCATTAAGCCCAGTGGGTGAGAGGGAACCCAGAGTGAAGATCCAATAGGTCTCCCTCTTACATAGTCTTTGGAATTTTCTTCCACCATCTGAATCTCCTGTGATGGATTCAATCCCAAATACTTTCATGCCCGATGGGTCACCACTGTGTGCCTCCTGAAAGTGCCGTGGTACGGAATATTTGTTTTTGCCTTTATTGCTCTCCTTGTAATTAATGATGTTACATTTGTGTTCGCCAAACCTGACCCTCAAGGGGCGCATGGTTCGGCCAACATATAGGAGGCCACAGGGACAGATGAGCCCATAGATCACAAAAGAAGTACCACAGTTGATGAACTGCTTAATCTTATATGTACGGCCATTGGTGGCAGCCACCTCTTTCTTTCTGTGGCACATGTATTTGCAGGTTCCACAATTGCTCACACCGCATTTGAAACTGCCACTTTGATCAAACAGGGCAGACCAAGGATTGACCGTATTCCTGGCACCAGCAGGAGGCTTCTTAATTCTACTGGGTGCTATGTGACTCCTGAGATCCCTAGGTTTCCTGAACACAATTTCGGGTCTGGGGGCAAGGCTCTGACCAAGAACTGGGTCCTGCTTAAGAATTTTCCAATGCTTTTGGATGCTTCGCTGTATGTCGAAGGCTTTAGTATTGAACCTGGTGCAAAACCTGACCTGGTTATTAAATTTATTGTTGGGGTCTTTAGTGGCTTTTTTGGCAGCTGTGTGTGGTGTATGCAGTGGACTCTCTTCATATTGGCCCCAATACTTCTGGTATGCTTCCTCGATGTGGACCTCACTGTAGCCTTTTTCAAGGAACTTGGTCCTCAAGATGGCGCTCTGTTCCTCATAATCACCTCTGGTGGTGCATGTTCTCCTTAACCTGCAGTACTGACCAAAAGGGACATTACGGATCCATTTGGGGTGGTGATGGCTACTAGCGTGCAAGTAGGAATTGCCTGCGCTAGGCTTAAAATGCGTTTTAGAGCAGATGTTGCCAACAGAGCGCCATCTTGAGGACCAAGCTGCTTTCTTATCCAGCAAGTGCTTGTTCCATAGCGCCTTTGACATTTTTATATAGTTCTTATATATAACACATATATACATCTTTTGTACATTTTTTATACAATTATTTATTTATTTATTTATTTATTTTAATTATAAAATTATTTTTTTTTTTTTTTTTTCTTTTTTCCTATATATTTATATTTCTTATGCTTCCATGTCTATGCATGCACACATATACCATACACTATACCATTTTACCAGATATTATACTATATTGTAACAATACTTATTTAATTTTATTTTATTTAAACTTTGTGAGCCATATTAAGGAGTTGTTTGTAACTTTTTATATCAACATTTATGTTTTACTAGTGATTTATCTCCTTTGTTCTTGTATATAGTATTGCATATGCATATCCATCCATGGTGCACTACATTGCCACACATACCTACGTTTCATCATATGACTATACTAGAATGATAAGCACACACCCTGTAGGCTGCATCTCTATGAATTAATAAGTGTCTCTGCTGGGTTTCAGATCTACTCTCTATATTAAATCCATGTCCCATGGTTGTCTATGGCAAGCAGAGCTCTAGGCAGCTTCGTAGCGTTGCTCATCCATCCATTTATTTATTTAAAGGCGAGCAGTGCAGTGCATCACCAGGGAAGGATTTTTATTATTTTTTATATATGTGTAACTTTCCATTTATTTATTTATTTTCCACTGTGCACACTTCTTATGGTTCATATGATTTTATGATTGTCACTAGTTTCAATGGTTTTATTTGTGCGTGTATATATATATATATGTGTATGTATTTTTTATAGACCTTTCGTGTTTACTTACATTATGTCGATTGCCCCTGTGACTCCTCCACCTGCACAGGGGAGTGTCCAGGACGGCCCATGTGACCTTTGGTTTAACTAGTAGTGAGCATATAAAAGAGGGAGCAGACATTTGGTCAGTTGGCTCTGAGGAAGAGGCAAGTCCTCGAAACGCGTCAACATTTGGATGTCTAAACTCCCTATTGTGGACTGTTACTCAGCGCGGTGTTGATCCAGCTGTTCTTCTATGATGTGCCTTGAATATATTGTCGTTTGTGAGTACAACACCTACTTTATTTTTTATTAAACATTTTTTATGGTAATGCACTAGGCCTGTGCGCCCTCTTTTTGTTCTTTCCCCAATCAGAACTACTGAACCTGTTTTGGCTGTTTGAGCAAAAATTCCTACACAAACACTGCAAATTCTGGAGCAAAGCCATCACAGGAGAGAGAAGGCTGTGATAGCTGCAAAGAGGTGGCCAACTCCATATTAACACCCATGGTTTTGGAATAGGGCGTCCAACAAGCTCATATGCATGGCCAGGTGTCTACAAACATCTGGCCATATTGTATATGGTTAGAAAAATATAAATCTAAGTACTCATTTGTGTAAAGCTGAACTCCAGGCAAACATCTAGACAGATTCAATACATACATGGAGCTACCTAAATATTTGTATTTCTGTCCAGTCAGTCCTGGGATTTAGACAGCTCTGCCACACAGCGCAGCCCCATCCAGCAAGGAAGAACACCTGATTTTACTCTAACTTGTTCTTCCCCAACCTGTGACTGGACAGTAAAGGAGAAGCAGCGCTGTAAAAAACTCATCTCTCTGTCACTTCTGCTTCACCATCCCCCCCCCTTCTCCCCAAAGCTCCGCTGTACAGCATCTGCAAGAAGCTGATACAAGGTCAAATCAAGGTACTTACTCTGCTTACATTAAAAAATACAATAAATGACATTTTAACCGCTTACCTATAGCTCTATAGCAGATATACTGCTACAGGGCAGCCATTCTGCGCAGAATCAGGTAAATATACGTGATTTCGCATTTCTGGGTAGGGGCACACGTGTGTGCCACCCTAACCGCGATGCAAATGGTTGCAGCGGATGTCAATCACCGGGTTCCGGACGCCGATTCTCAGTGTGTAAACAACACAGATCTCTCTCCTGTCAGCATGGACATGCTGCTTTCTCTCTCTGCACAGCATGTCTCCCTAGTAAAACAGCACACAGTGGAAGCAAAACACAACACACAGTTAGGCCTTTGATCGCCCCAGATGTTAACCCATTCCTGCCCAGGGTCATTAGTACAGCGTCAGTGCTTTTTATTAGCACCTATAACTGTATTAGTCTCATTGAGGTGTCAGTGGCCGTCAGTTCCCACTCAGTGTCAGAATGCCCGCCACAGTCCCGTTATAAGTCACTGATCGCACCATTACTAGTCTAAATAAAAAAAAATTCCAGTATATATACTGCCATTTGTAGACGCTACAACTTTCACGTAAACCAATAAACTACTGGGTTCGCAAACACTTTAATTTCAGTGGAGTGCAGGGGAGACATTAAGAATCTAATAGACCCCCAAAGTTTCCTTAAAGAGAACCTGCCACCTCATATACAGTATGCTAACACATAGGAGGCCTGGCATCCCTTCCAGGGGGTTGATGGCACAATCTCACCTGTTATATTTGACCAGAAAACTGAGTCATATAAAGTGTCTGTGTACACTAACATTATCTGTAGTGTATGCTTTTACTAAACATAAAGGGTTTAATAAACCATTATGCTAATATCGTATGACATAAAAAAAATGTAGACTAACACTGTTTATCCTCCAGGGTCTCTGCTTTCAGAAAATATAGAAGGTGTTGGGGGTTTTAACGAATCTTTAGGTCTAGAATGTGCATTTTAATGTGTATTCAAAAAATGAAAACGGGATAAAAGGCTGTGGCAGTGAAAGGGTTACATCATGGGACTTGGCTGAGAATAACTGTCACTTTTTGAAAATGAGGCTGCGGCTTGTTTATCACGTGTGCAGCTTGTTTATTGCAGTGCCTGCCAGCAGGAGCTCATGGGATCGCAAACAGCAAATCGCTTCGCCTTAACAGAAATGCATAAATAAATTCAACAAATTTCCTTTTGTGGATTAACAATGGCCGCGGCCTTTATTATTGGTTTACCCATTACATATTATAAGAATTATAGTTCATAACAACATAAGAATCTGTCATTTATGTGTCAAATAACAAAATAGCATAGCTATTGTAGGGGGCCCCAGATTTCTAGAATGTTCTGTGACTACAGTAGGTTTCCAGGCCCCCCAAACCCAGCAGTCACAAGGCTCCCCCAAATTCAAATCTTTACCGGACTTTTGGGGGGGGCCTGGAAACCGTTGTTGCTGCGATCACATGACCACAGGGGGGCCTTAGAACTGCTTCCCCCTTTGTTTGGCATTGCGGAGAGAGAGATTGTGGAGGACAGAAGTGTGTGATTTTGCTCGTGATTCTAGCGATTCCTGCTCTATTTCCAACTGTATCTATTTCCAACTGTATTCCTATACAGGATTGAGGATCGTCTGACTCTAATTTATCATCCTTAGAGTTCGGATCACTTACCGCTCTATTTCATTGTATTTAGAGTGCAGGATTGTCTGACTCCATATCCCACCTTTGGAGTCGGGGACAATTCATTTTCCAGTTCAGAGGGGCTGAGTTCATTTCTGATTGTGTGACTATTATCATCACTAGAGTCATATCCATAGGAAATTTTCAGACTCCTCCATCATCAGAGGTGAGGTCTGTCTACATCAACCAGACGATGAAGACAACCACACAGAAAATGGGAGATGGACAACTAGCGACAACAAGTAGGTTTTCTAGTTCATTGTAGCATTGTGTAGTTAGTAAACAGGTTCAGCACACCATACAGCCCAAGTGTACATTACAGCAAGCAGTTCATATGGTGACCTCTCTGCTGCCGACTGCTAAGATGGGGGGAAGGGGGGAACCAGAGAAAAGCTTCTCCATGGCTGCACAAAGCAGTGCAGGATCTGGCGAAGGAGTTCTGTTCTCCTGTCTGCTGCCAATTGCTGAGAAAAGGTGGGGGCAGAGGTGAGGAGAGTGACAAAACCGCAGGAAAGGTGCGAAGACCACATGAAATGGCCTGGTGGGCCGGATTTGGCCCCCGGGCCTTGTGTTTGACACATGTGAGGTAGACAGACAGGTATACGTGAACCCGGTTTTTCTCAGGATAATGCCTTTCTGCTTTTATGGATCCTCAGACAGGGTCAATAGAAGAGGATTTTCAATGTTCACATTTAGGACTCATTCACACGGGCAAATGCTTATTTTCTGGTTTAGGTTCTTGCTGGCAGAGCTAGTAGAAGATTCTGTGTAAAATATGGGCCTAAAATACCTGTATTTAGACGCATTCATACGTACACTCTGCAGATCTGTGTGGTCCCGGAAAAAGCCGTGTCCTACTTTTTTGTGCACAGCTAAATGCTGCACACATTTTTGCATGCGGGGCTCATTCACATGGGTAGATTTTCTGCATGAACAAAAAGGTCTTTGCTGGCAGATCTAGAAGATCTTGCATGAAATACGTGCCTAAAGTACTTGCATTTATACATGTACATGTGTAAAATCTTCAGATCTTTGGGGGTAATCTCTGCAGCTGTGTCCTACTTTTTTGGGCCTGACCAAGGGCTCATTCACACTAGAATGCAGTGCGGGAGAGCCGCGGTCCCTCGCGACTTCCCGCACACCATTCCAATCGCAATGCCCTTGCGATCTGCTGAGTGGCTCAGTTAAAAGTTAACGATGTCCAAAGAGCAGGTCAGAAATGCATTGCATTTGCCCACGCTGGCCCATGTCAATTTGCATGGCACTTTCTGCCAGTGCGGGCAAATGTGTTTCAAAAAGTAGTGCATGCACTCATTTTGGTGTGGCATGGTACAATTTCAGCCCATTCAAATGAATGGATTTGAAGTCGCGCTGCACAGAGCTGCAGATGACTTGCACAGCAATGCACAGCACGTTCCTGAGCAATTCAGCTCGGGCATACTGTGAACCGGCCCAAAATGCAGTACATATTTTGAGTTGTGGACGCAGGTGTATGGGCTCAGTAAATACTATAGTTCTGAGTTTTGATGCGCACAAAACTATACACCGTACGGATCTAAACGCAGTGTTTTTCACTTCCCGTGTGAATTAGCCCTGACTCAAGGACTGTTTATGGGATGGCCAGACAAGTCAACCCTTCAAATCTGATACAATCTGGGGGCTTGTACCTGTTTATTGATGAATATTAGGAACAAATGTCATTCAAATGAACATTTCACTTTTATTTTTCTGCTGTTGTAATTCTTTTCTAATATTGTGTATTCTTACAGGTGGGACAACATGGTCTACAAAAAAACCACATCCCTTGGTAAACCAACATTATCAACGGAATTCAATGAAAAGAATAAGACCATCGTGGGACAACAACCAGGATGACAACCCACAGAAGAAGTTTCAGAGACTTCACCCCAATGCAGACTGGCTCCCAAAATTGGGCCTTAGCAAGAAGGACAGGGCTGACATTGAGGATGGAAAGACTGTCTCGTCTCATGTTGCCCAGGCTGCAGTCGCTATACTGAGAAATCAGTTTAAAGAAAAGGAAGGTCATCCGTGTGTAAGATCTGTTGGCATACATGTCACACCAGTGTTAAAGCCCACTATACAGTTACACTACGACTGGCATGTCGGACATGTGTTTGTATCTGCCTGTAATGGCAAAACGGTAGCGATGGCAGACACCGATCTTGCTATTGATTATAGATCATCACTTAGCTTCCAACAGATGAAAAAAAGCTATTCATCTCTTCTGAATGACCCACTAAACTGCATTCAATATCAAAATGTGCAGCAGCAGGAAGCTAATGGTAACAGCTGTGTGATGTACTCAATTGCCAATATGTTTGAGATGTTGACCCCTGGAGGCAATCCAGAGTGTACCTACAACAAACATCTCTTAAGACCTCATTTCATCAAGTGTCTGGAAAATGGGAGATTTACAGAGTTTCCCAAAGTGCGCAAACCTTCATCACCACCAAGTTTCAAATGCTACAAATCCAGCTTTTGAGCATACCAGCATGGACTATGCTGGTTCTAGATGGTGAGACCGTTTCACAACTTCACTGTTGAGTGCAAGTCTGTACATTATGGCATTCAGGCATACAGAGTCAATCAGCTACTTGCTTAATAGGCTGGACCTGTATTATGCCCGCCAGATAATGGATAGACAGGCTCCGGTGATGGAGTGCTGTTAGGGACTGCGGGTCTCGCAGCGGCGCACAGGTCTGCACATACACAGATTGCCTAGGTGCACTAATGTGCAGGCCCTAGGACCTGGGCGTCGGCAATTGCACCAATGACTGTGCAGGACGCACTATTTAAACTGGCCAGACGGTGACTAGGTTGCCGCAAGGTCTAGTTCCTGTACCCGTGTTCTGAAGTGTGTTCCTTTTGCCGATCCTGCTTGTCCTGATTTGTGTTGACCTTCTCCTGCTCTGACCCCCGGCTCGTCCCTGACTACTCTCCTGCCTGTTGTATATTACTATTGGACCTCCCGTTGCTGAACCTTGGCTCGTGACCCGGCTGCTCTCTGTCTACTGTTTGGTACCTACCTGCCTCCACCGTTACCGACCTGGCTAGTCTGACTACGCTCATTCCTGACTGTCATCCATCCATCCCGCTCGGGACCTGGACTTGTCAGCCTCTTCACAGCAGGCTCACCCCCCGGCACGTACCCTCGGCGGGACCCCTCTACCACAGCTGGGTGCACTCAGGGGTCGCGACCTGGTTTCAGTCTCGCACAAAGTCCATCCCCACCATAAGGGGCTCTGGTGAAAAGGCAGACTGCTACTTAAACTCCGCATCCTGGGGAATCCCGTTCTGTGGATCACTAGAGATTCCGAAGACAAGTGTGCCTGACAAGTGCAAGTCTATACATTATAGACTTCAGGCATACAGAGTCAATCAGCTACCTGCTTAGTAGGCTGGACCTGTATTATGCCCGCCAGATTATGGATAGACAGACTCCAGTGATGGTCATGAGGATATAGAGCATAGCGGCATACCTACTACAGTTATTACCTCTTGGAGGTATCTAGGTTGCCCCGCACTACTTGCTCTCCTCTCTTGTGGTGGAACTATACCTGTGGATCCATATTCCATGTATTTCTGTACCTATGTGGACTGTTCTTATAAGCCGGATATAAAAGTTGATTGGAGAGGGGAAAACATATAAAGAAGTGCAGAAAATGATAGGCTGCTCAGCTAAAATAATCGCAAATGCTTTAAAATGGCAACCAAAAACTGAAAGACGTGCTAGAAAGCGAAAAACTACCATTCGAATGGATAGAAGAATAGCCAAAATGGCAAGGACTCAGACAACAATCAGCTCCAGGAAGATCAAAGAAGGTCTAAAGTTACCTGTGAGTACTGTTACAATTAGAAGACGCCTATGTGAAGCCAAGCTATCTGCAAGAAACCCCCGCAAAGTCCCACTGTTGAAAAAAAGACATGTGCTGAAGAGGTTACAATTACAAATTACAAAGAGCACATTAACTGGCCTAAAGAGAAATGGCGCAACATTTTGTGGACTGATGAAAATACGATTGGTTTTTTTGGGTCTACTGGTGAGACCGTTTCACAACTTCACTGTTGAGTGCAAGACTGTACATTATGGCATTCAGGCATACAAAGTCAATCAGCTACTTGCCTATTAGGCTGGACCTGTATTATGCCCGCCAGATTATGGATAGACAGGCTCCGGTGATGGAGCACAAGTCTGTACATTATGGCATTCAGGCATACAGAGTCACTCAGCTACTTGCTTAATAGGCTGGACCTGTACAATGCCCGCCAGATTATGGATAGACAGGCTCCGGTGATGGAGTGCAAGTCTATACATTATGGCATTCAGGCATACAGAGTCAATCAGCTACCTGCTTAGTAGGCTGGACCTGTATTATGCCCGCCAGATTATCGATAGACAGGCTCCAGTGATGGTCATGAGGATATAGAGCATAGAGGCATACCTACTACAGTTATTACCTCTTGGAGGTATCTAGGTTGCCCCGCACTACTTGCTCTCCTCTCTTGTGGTGGAACAATATCTGTGGATCCATATTCCATGTATTTCGGTACCTATATGGACTGTTCTTATCAGCCGAATATAAAAGTTGATTGGAGAGGGGAAAACGTATAAAGAAGTGCAGAAAATAATAGGCTGCTCAGCTAAAATAATCGCAAATGCTTTAAAATGGCAACCAAAAACTCAAAGACGTGCTAGAAAGCGACAAACTACCATTCGAATGGATAGAAGAATAGCCAAAATGGCAAGGACTCAGACAACAATCAGCTCCAGGAAGATCAAAGAAGGTCGGTCTAAAGTTACCTGTGAGTACTGCTACAATTAGAAGACGCCTATGTGAAGCCAAGCTATCTGCAAGAAACCCCCGCAAAGTCCCACTGATGAAAAAAAGACATGTGCTGAAGAGGTTACAATTTGCCAAAGAGCACATTAACTGGCCTAAAGAGAAATGGCGCAACATTTTGTGGACTGATGAAAATACGATTGGTTTTTTTGGGTCTACTGGTGAGACCGTTTCACAACTTCACTGTTGAGTGCAAGACTGAACATTATGGCATTCAGGCATACAAAGTCAATCAGCTACTTGCCTATTAGGCTGGACCTGTATTATGCCCGCCAGATTAAGGATAGACAGGCTCCGGAGAGGGAGTTCAAGTCTGTACATTATGGCATTCAGGCATACAAAGTCAATCAGCTACTTGCCTATTAGGCTGGACCTGTATTATGCCCGCCAGGATATGCATAGACAGGCTCCGGAGAGGGAGTTCAAGTCTGTACATTGTGGCATTCAGGCATACAGAGTCAATCAGCTACTTGCCTATTAGGCTGGACCTGTATTATGCCCGCCAGGATATGCATAGACAAGCTCCGGAGAGGGAGTGCAAGTCTGTACATTGTGGCATTCAGGCATACAGAGTCAATCAGCTACTTGCTTAATAGGCTGGACCTGTATTATGCCCGCCAGATTATCGATAGACAGGCTCCGGTGATGGAGTGCAAATCTATACATTATGGCATTCAGGCATACAGAGTCAATCAACTACTTGCTTAGTAAGCTGGACCTGTATTATGCCCGCCAGATTATCGATACACAGGCTCCAGTGATGGTCATGAGGATATAGAGCATAGCGGCATACCTACTACAGTTATTACCTCTTGGAGGTATCTAGGTTGCCCCACACTACTTGCTCTCCTCTCTTGTGGTGGAACTATACCTGTGGATCCATATTCCATGTATTTCTGTACCTATATGGACTGTTCTTATCAGCCATATATAAAAGTTGATTGGAGAGGGGAAAACATATAAAGAAGTGCAGAAAATGATAGGCTGCTCAGCTAAAATAATCGCATATGCTTTAAAATGGCAACCAAAAACTCAAAGACGTGCTAGAAAGCGACAAACTACCATTTGAATGGATAGAAGAATAGCCAAAATGGCAAGGACTCAGACAACAATCAGCTCCAGGAAGATCAAAGAAGGTCTAAAGTTACCTGTGAGGACTGTTACAATTAGAAGACGCCTATGTGAAGCCAAACTATCTGCAACAAACCCCCGCAAAGTCCAACTGTTGAAAAAAAGACGTGCTGAAGAGGTTACAATTTGCCAAAGAGCACATTGACTGGCCTAAAGAGAAATGGCGCAACATTTTGTGGACTGATAAAAATACGATTGGTTTTTTTCGGTCTACTGGTGAGACCGTTTCACAACTTCACTGTTGAGTGCAAGACTGAACATTATGGCATTCAGGCATACAAAGTCAATCAGCTACTTGCCTATTAGGCTGGACCTGTACAATGCCCGCCAGATTATGGATAGACAGGCTCCGGTGATGGAGTGCAAGTCTATACATTATGGCATTCAGGCATACAGAGTCAATCAGCTACCTGCTTAGTAGGCTGGACCTGTATTATGCCCGCCAGATTATCGATACACAGGCTCCAGTGATGGTCATGAGGATATAGAGCATAGCAGCATACCTACTACAGTTATTACCTCTTGGAGGTATCTAGGTTGCCCCACACTACTTGCTCTCCTCTCTTGTGGTGGAACTATACCTGTGGATCCATATTCCATGTATTTCTGTACCTATATGGACTGTTCTTATCAGCCGTATATAAAAGTTGATTGGAGAGGGGAAAACGTATAAAGAAGTGCAGAAAATAATAGGCTGCTCAGCTAAAATAATCGCAAATGCTTTAAAATGGCAACCAAAAACTCAAACACGTGCTAGAAAGCGACAAACTACCATTCGAATGGATAGAAGAATAGCCAAAATGGCAAGGACTCAGACAACAATCAGCTCCAGGAAGATCAAAGAAGGTCGGTCTAAAGTTACCTGTGAGTACTGCTACAATTAGAAGACGCCTATGTGAAGCCAAGCTATCTGCAAGAAACCCCCGCAAAGTCCCACTGATGAAAAAAAGACATGTGCTGAAGAGGTTACAATTTGCCAAAGAGCACATTAACTGGCCTAAAGAGAAATGGCGCAACATTTTGTGGACTGATGAAAATACGATTGGTTTTTTTGGGTCTACTGGTGAGACCGTTTCACAACTTCACTGTTGAGTGCAAGACTGAACATTATGGCATTCAGGCATACAAAGTCAATCAGCTACTTGCCTATTAGGCTGGACCTGTATTATGCCCGCCAGATTATGGATAGACAGGCTCCGGAGAGGGAGTTCAAGTCTGTACATTATGGCATTCAGGCATACAAAGTCAATCAGCTACTTGCCTATTAGGCTGGACCTGTATTATGCCCGCCAGGATATGCATAGACAGGCTCCGGAGAGGGAGTTCAAGTCTGTACATTGTGGCATTCAGGCATACAGAGTCAATCAGCTACTTGCCTATTAGGCTGGACCTGTATTATGCCCGCCAGGATATGCATAGACAAGCTCCGGAGAGGGAGTGCAAGTCTGTACATTGTGGCATTCAGGCATACAGAGTCAATCAGCTACTTGCCTATTAGGCTGGACCTGTATTATGCCCGCCAGATTATGCATAGACAGGCTCCGGTGATGGAGTGCAAGTCTATACATTATGGCATTCAGGCATACAGAGTCAATCAGCTACTTGCTTAGTAGGCTGGACCTGTATTATGCCCGCCAGATTATCGATACACAGGCTCCAGTGATGGTCATGAGGATATAGAGCATAGCGGCATACCTACTACAGTTATTACCTCTTGGAGGTATCTAGGTTGCCCCGCACTACTTGCTCTCCTCTCTTGTGGTGGAACTATACCTGTGGATCCATATTCCATGTATTTCTGTACCTATATGGACTGTTCTTATCAGCCATATATAAAAGTTGATTGGAGAGGGGAAAACATATAAAGAAGTGCAGAAAATGATAGGCTGCTCAGCTAAAATAATCGCAAATGCTTTAAAATGGCAACCAAAAACTCAAAGACGTGCTAGAAAGCGACAAACTACCATTCGAATGGATAGAAGAATAGCCAAAATGGCAAGGACTCAGACAACAATCAGCTCCAGGAAGATCAAAGAAGGTCTAAAGTTACCTGTGAGGACTGTTACAATTAGAAGACGCCTATGTGAAGCCAAACTATCTGCAACAAACCCCCGCAAAGTCCAACTATTGAAAAAAAGACGTGCTGAAGAGGTTACAATTTGCCAAAGAGCACATTGACTGGCCTAAAGAGAAATGGCGCAACATTTTGTGGACTGATAAAAATACGATTGGTTTTTTTGGGTCTACTGGTGAGACCGTTTCACAACTTCACTGTTGAGTGCAAGACTGAACATTATGGCATTCAGGCATACAAAGTCAATCAGCTACTTGCCTATTAGGCTGGACCTGTATTATGCCCGCCAGATTATGCATAGACAGGCTCCGGAGAGGGAGTGCAAGTCTGTACATTATGGCATTCAGGCATACAGAGTCAATCAGCTACTTGCTTAATAGGCTGGACCTGTATTATGCCCGCCAGATTATGCATAGACAGGCTCCGGAGAGGGAGTGCAAGTCTATACATTATGGCATTCAGGCATACAGAGTCAATCAGCTACTTGCCTATTAGGCTGGACCTGTATTATGCCCGCCAGATTATGCATAGACAGGCTCCGGTGATGGAGTGCAAGTCTATACATTATATACATTATGGCATTCGGGGGGGGGGGGGGTACAGTATGTTCTCCTTACATATTCACATGAGAAGGGGCTTCCAGATTCCGAGGGGGCTCATCCTCACCTCTTTCCTGGCCTGCCAGGCTGCATGCATAAATTAGAGCCTGGTATGGATTTTGGGGGTAGGGAGGACATCATGCCATTTTTTTAGGGACTGACCAGAGAGGGATTACTTTGACGCAGTTGGCCAGCTTAAACATGTATTGCAATGCATGTGAACTAAAAATCCCTGTTTTTATGCAAAGTTTTCATTCAGAATTTTTAAATTTTACTGGAAATGACATCCTACACATAGCTTCCAGGTTCTTTCTATTTAGAGGAGATCAGCAAATGCATATTTACTATTCTCTATGCCTTCTAACCAACGACACCCACAGGTGGTACAGTGGAGCCTGGGAAACATGGTGGAGGGGAAGTGGGGGCACACTTCCAGGGTCACAGAAACCAATCAGGTGCCTGTACAGACATCCGATTGCTTACATTAGAAAGCCAACAGTTGGCATGTGGAGTGCACACACACCACAAGCTGCTGCTGGAATGTGTGCAAAACTCCTTGCTGCCGTCGATGTAAGGCATACAGCACTGGCAGTAAAAAGGTTAGCCCATTTGTTTCAAAAGCATAAAATAATACCAATGTATTTGTTAGTTTATTTTGTTCTGGACATTAACACTGACATTTTAGAGATAGGCAACTCCTATCCTCATATTCATTAGTGGTTCCAAATGAATAATAACTACTGTAGTAGGGAACAGACACAAAAAGATACACTCAGCATCTCTCCAAATCACTGTTCTGTTTATTCGGCGCATTTGAAGTTTTTTTATACACATAATTACGTAGGTATCACATTAATATTACAATAGTACTTTTATGGTAAGAAGGGGCGTTACATAGGCAGGCTAATTTCTAATCAGGACTTGAAGGCATGCAAACGTAATCAAAACATTATTAGTGCCATGTGCACAATGAGTGCAGTGTGCAATACGTAGGTAAAGCATACGAAATAGAATCGATTTTGTACACAATTTACACATTTCCTTTACAATCTCCCCTCTTTTGATCAATAGTTTACATTCTGATCACAGACTACACCTATCATGTCCTTTAACCTGGAACCTCCTTCCATTTAGGAGCAACTAGTCCCGGCCTAGGAGGCAAATGCCACTGTAGAGAATCTAATAGCTGAGAGCAGCTATATCATTACAAATGACCTTTAATTGGGACTAAAACGTACAGAAAAAACAAATGATTGATAAGAAATATTTACAGAATAATTGGCTGTACACTCAGTTCCTGTGGCCAGAATGGCCTTGTAGCTTTATTGTGGACATGCTGACTTATCAGCATAGTTACATACAGACAATTCTACATAAAATGGAAGATATATAAAAGACAACATGACTTTCACATGGCTGAACTACTTTTCAAATCACATTTAATATACATATATCCCTTACTAATATATTTATTAAAGCATTTGAAACCATGGGTCGCAAACATACACCAGACTGTGATTCCAAACACAGAGATACTTTCATGTAGTCATTTTTGCAGTGTCTGGTGTGTGACTTTTCCTTCACGTTTTGTAAACCGTACATGAAATAGACACTGTATTGATTCCTCCAACCACTTCCTTATATATGTATATATACATATACATATATATACACATATATATATATATATAATATACATACATACATACATACATATACACAAACACACATACACACACTTTGCAGCCAAAGTGAACCTTATTGGCATCCCAGTCTCAATCCGTAGGGTTCAGTATTGAGTTGGCCCACCCCTTACAGCTATAACAGCTTCAACTCTTCTGAAAAGGCTGTCCATGAGGTTTAGGAGTGTGTCTATGGGAATGTTTGACCATTCTTCCAGAAGCGTATTTGTGAGGTCAGGCACTGATGTCAGATGAGAAGGCCTGGCTCGCAGTCTCCGCTCTAATTCATCCCAAAGGTGTTCTATCGGGTTGGGTTTAAAACTCTGTGCAGGCCAGTCAAGTTCTTGCACCCCATACTCACTCATCCATGTCTTTATGGACTTTGCTTTGTGCACTGGTGCGCAGTCATGTTGGAACAGGAAGGGGTCATCCCTAAAGTGTTCCCACAAAGTTGGGAGCATGAAATTGTCCAAAATGTTTTGGTATGCTGACGCCTTAAGAATTCCCTTCACTGGAACTAAGGGGTCAAACCCAACCCCTGTAAAACAACCCCGTACCATAATCCCCCTCCTACGAACATTACACTTGGCACAATGCAGTCAGGCAAGTACTCTTCTCCTGGCGCAATTGCCAAACCCTGACTCGTCCATCGGATTGCCAGACAGAGAAGCGTGATTCGTCACTCCAGAGAACACATCTCCATCGCTCTAAAATCCAGTGGCAGCATGCTTTACACCACTGCATCAGACGCTTCAGTATTCGCTGACCCCGCTCTGTCATTTTACTTGGCCTACCACTTTGTGGCTGAGTTGCTGCTGTTCCCAGTTGCTTCCACTTTCTTATAATACCAATAGCAGTTGACGTGGAATATTTAGTTAGTAGCAAGGAAATTTCATGGATGGACTTATTGCACAGGTGACAGCCTATCACGGTACCACGCTTGAATTCACTGAGCTCTTGAGAGCGACCCATTCTTTCACAAATGTTTGTAGAAGCAGTCTGCATGCCTAGGTGCTTGATTTTATACACCTGTGGCCATGGAGGTGATTGGAACACCTGAATCCAATGATTTGGAGGGGCGTCCCAATACTTTTGGCAATATAGTGTATATCTCAATGGTTTGCTTTTTCCTACCATGCTCTTTGTGTAAGAACTCAAGTTTCATGTTCTAAAAGGACAGCCTTTTCCTGGCAATATTATCATTTCTCTTTGTTTGCTCTGATGTTAATTTTAGGTAGATAACACAAGTTCTTCGTTTCTATCTTACATATTTTCCTGATGTCACAACATAATATATGATAACAAGACACCCACGAGTCCTGAAAGAATTGAGCTCTGTCATTTCAAAGCCAACATCCCAATAAGTGTATATTGATTGCTTTGTGTGAAAGTTATAGCGTCTACAAACTATGGTATAGATACTGCAATTTACGCCATTTTTTTGCTATACAGTGCTGCGCTAGTTTAACGGACAATTGCACGCAATACGGTACATAAATGAAAATTATGTCCTTTTTTTCCACACAAATAGAGCTTTCTTTTGGTGGTATTTGATCACCTGTGCACTTTTTATTTTTGGCGCTATAAACAAAAACATTTTGAAGAAAAAATTTTTCTTAGAAAAAAACAATATTTTCTCATTTCAGTCATAAAAAATATCCAAAAAAACTAAAATTTAGCCATAAATGTAGGCCAAAATGTATTCTGCTACATGTTTTTGGTTACAAAAAAAAAATCACAGTAAGTGTGTATTTATTGCTTCGTGTGAAAGTTATAGCGTCTACAAACTATGGTATAGATAATGGAATTTACACAGCTTTTACTTTCTGACTGCCCATCACATTTCTTGAGGTGCTAAAATACCAGGATAGTACAAACACTCTCAAATGACCTCTTTTCGCAAAGTAGACACCCTAAGCCAGTGATGGCGAACCTTTTTGAGCCCAAGTGCCCAAACTGCAACACAAAAACAACTTTTTTATTTCAAAGTGCCAACACTGCAATTAACCACTTGCCTACCGGGCACTTCTACCCCCTTCCTGCCCAGGCCAATTTTCAGCTTTCAGTGCTGTTGCACTTGACAATGACAATTGTGCGGTCATACAACACTGTAACCATATGAAATTTTTATCATTTTTTTCACACAAATAGAGCTTTTTTTGGTGATATTTAATCACCACTGGGTGTTTTATTTTTTGCACTATAAATGAAAAAAGAGCAAAAAATTCAAAACAAAAAAGGTTTTCTTTGCTTCTATTATACAATTTTGCAAACAGGTAATGTTTCTTCTTTGATATGCGTTGGTGAGGCTGCACTGATAGGCAGTACTGATGGGCACTGATGAGGTGGCACAGATAGGTAGCACTGATGAGGCGGCACTGGTGGGCATTGATGAGGAGGCACTGTTGATGCACTAATATGCAGCAATGATGGGCACTGATAAGCGGCACTGACTGATAGCACCAACTGGAGGCACTGACAGACGGCACTGACCGGTGGCACTGCTGGGCATCATTGATGGATGACACTGATGGGCAGCACTGATGGGCAACACTGCTGGGCACTGACAGCCAGCACTACTGGGCAGCACTGACCGGTGGCACTGCTGGGCAGCACTGATGGGCAACACTGCCTGGCACTGATGGGTGACACTTCTGGGTACTAATGGATGACACTGCTGGGCACTGCTGAACGCCACTGATAATCAGTGCCCTGATTATTAGTGCAGATCTCTACTGTCACCTTTGCCGGTTATCTGCAGTACTTTCTTCAATCTGTGACAGCGTGAAGAAAGTGCAGCCGATAACCGGCAACTGTATTTACATTGTGATCTGCTGTGTCATTTGATACAGTTGATCACGTGGTAAAAGGCTGCTGTGATTGGCCTTTTACCTTATCACGTGATCAGCTGTATCCGTAGGACACAGCGATCTCCGGCAGCGCAGGGTGTGTGCCACTGGGTTCGCGTTCTGGGACGCCCTCCCAGAACTAGACAACCGTGCTGTAGCCATCTTTCGGCTATAGCATGGTTGGCAAGCACCTCTTACCTCTGGCAGTGTCAGTGTGGCTTCCAACCCAGCAGCTCATTCCCATCCACGCTAAACATGTCGCCGCTGGCCCCGGAGCAGTGTGGGAGCCTCTTCCTCTCTTCCACGCCCATCCCCGGCTACATCCACCCTGGTGCCAGAGCCGCATAGGAGCCGTTTTCCTCTCGTCCACGCCCACCCTGGCCCCAGAGACATGTGGGAGATGTAGTTCAATGGGGGTCCAGTGCGGATGAGATCTGGATGGCCGGTCAGTGTGCGTGGTCCATGTGCGCTCATCTTCCTCTTCTTGCTGGCGTGCCCACTGAGATGGCTCTGCGTGCCAGCTCTAGCACGCGTGCCATAGGTTCGCCATCACTGCCCTAAGCTATCTCCTGAGAGGCATATTGAGTCCATGGAAGATTTATTTTTTTTCCCACAAGTTTCTGGAAAATGACAAAAACATTTTGATTTTTTTTTTACACAAATTAAAACAAATCAGGTGAACAGTGTAGGAATTACAACAGTTTGCATATGTGCCTCCCACTTGTTAAGGGACCAAAAGTAATGGGACAATTGACTTCTCAGCTGTTCCATGGCCAGGTGTGTGTTATTCCCTCATTATCCCAATTACAAAGAGCCGATACAAGGTCCAGTGTTCATTTCAAGTGTGCTTTTTGCATTTGGAATCTGTTGCTGTCAACTCTCAAGATGAGATCCAAAGAGCTGTCACTATCAGTGAAGCAAGCCATCATTAGGCTGAAAAAACAAAACAAACCCATCAGAGAGATAGCAAAAACATTAGGCGTGGCCAAAACAACTGTTTGGAACATTCTTAAAAAGAAGGAACGCACTGGTGAGCTCTGCAACACCAAAAGACCCGGAAGACCACGGAAAAACACTGTGGTGGGTGACCGAAGAATTCTTTCCCTGGTGAAGAAAACACCCTTCACAACAGTTGGCCAGATCAAGAACACTCTCCAGGAGGTAGGTGTATGTGTGTCAAAGTCAACAATCAAGAGAAGACTTCACCAGAGTGAATACAGAGGGTTCACCACAAGATGTAAATCATTGGTAAGCCTCAAAAACGGGAAGGCCAGATTAGAGTTTGCCAAACGACATCTAAAAATGCCTTCACAGTTCTGGAACAACATCCTATGGACAGATGAGACCAACATCAACTTGTACCAGAGTGATGGGAAGAGAAGAGTATGGAGAAGGAAAGGAACTGCTCATGATCCTAAGCATACCACCTCATCAATGAAGCATGGTGGTGGTAGTGTCATGGCGTGGGCATGTATGGCTGTATATTTTTTGATGATGTGACTGCTGAAAAAAGCAGCAGGATGATTTCTAAAGTGTTTCGGGCAATATTATCTGCTCATAATCAGTCAAATGCTTCAGAACTCATTGGACGCCGCTTCACAGTGCAGATGGATAATGACCCAAAGCATACTGCAAAAGCAACCAAAGAGTTTTCTAAGGGAAAGAAGTAGAATGTTATGCAATGGCCAAGTCAATCACCTGACCTGAATCCGATTGAGCATGCATTTCACTTGCTGAAGACAAAACTGAAGGGAAAATGCCTCAAGAACAAGCAGGAACTGAAGACAGTTGCAGTAGAGGCCTGGCAGAGCATCACCAGGGATGAAACCCAGCGTCTGGTGATATCTTTTCGTTCCAGACTTCAGGCTGTAATTGACTGCAAAGGATTTGCAACCAAGTATTAAAAAGTGAAAGTTTGATTTATGATTATCATTCTGTCCCATTACTTTTGGTCCCTTAACAAGTGGGAGGCACATATGCAAACTGTTGTAATTCATACAACGTTCACCTGATTTGGATGTAAATACCCTCAAATTAAAGCTGACAGTCTGCAGTTAAAGCACTTCTTGTTCGTTTCATTTCAAATCCATGGTGGTGGTTTATAGAGCCAAAAATGTTAGAATTGTGTCGATGTCCCAATATTTATGGACCTGACTGTATTTCTCGCACAAGTCATGGGTATATGTGGAATTACACCCCAAAATACATTCTGCTACTTCTACCGAGTGTGGGGATACCACATGTGTGAGACTTTTTGGGAGCCTAGCCACATACAGGAGCCTGAAATCCAATGACCACTTTGAAAGCCTGAAGGTGCGTAACTTCCTCATTTCACTTCCTCAATACCGATCACAGTTTCGAAGGCCCTGACATGCCAGGATAACACCAAACCCCCCCCCCCCCAAATGACCCCTTTCTGGAAAGTAGACACCCCAAGGAATTTAAAAAGAGGCATGGTGAGTATTTTGCAGATCTCATTTTTTATCACAAGGTTTTGAAATATAAAAAAAGAATAGAAAAAATATGTTTTTGTTTTTTTTCTTCATTTTCCAAAAACTTGTGGCAACAAATGAGATCTGCAAAATACGTACCATGCTTCTTATCAAATTCCTTGGGGTGTCTACTTTCCAAAAAGGTGTCATTTAGGGGGGTTAGGTGCTATCTTGGCATTTCAGGGCCTCCGAAACTGTGACAGGTAGTCTGGAAGTGTAATGAGGAAATAAAGCCCTTTAAAAGCCTGAAGGTGCTTATTGGATTTTGGACTTTCAAAAAAACAAAAGGGACCAACAATCTGTGTATGAAAAAAAACAGAAAACCATCAGCCAGATCAAAAAACTATAAAACAACCGGCTGCAAGTGGCATCTATCCTAACAGAGGGTGCATAGAATTGGTGAGATGCGTCTGTGATTTTATTTATTACTCCCACATCACGGACAGCACATCATGCTATTATCAGACCTTTAGATCTCATTTTTATAGAACATTTTCTCATGTATCCTGTCCATTTAGGCTCAGTTAAGTATTAAGACAGCTGCAATATAACCACCTCATGGTAAACTAAAGTAACCCCATATCCACCCTATTAGATTGGAAGCTCTTATGAGCAGGGTCCTTTCAATACTCTTTGTTTTTTATTGTATTGTAACTGGACCAGCTCCCGTTATATTGTAAAGTGCTGCGCAAACTGTTGGTACTATATAAATCCCGTATAATAATAATAACAATAATAATAGTTACAGATTGTCCCAATAACCTATATTCCATTTCCAAACAAAGTTTGTCTAAACCAATTAAAATATATCTATATCATTAATAACATTGTTAAATGCAGTCTCATTAACAGTACAAAGACAGTTCACGGGCCTTAACCATCAAATCTGTGAAACTTTGACTACAGTAACGGAGTACAACTGAATCAGAGAGCGGAATAGAAAAGGTTTTTCTGTAGGGATTTCTAGTAAAGGTAATAGTAGGCATCTTAAGGTGTTGGGTCTTAGGCGGGACCAACCATTCGAAAAGTGAATAAAACAGAATATAGATAGGATACAGACCTTTGATCCCACACAGCCCAAAGCTCCCAACTGTCCCTAATTTTGAGGGACTGTCCCTCATTCGGTACCAAAGTTCCTCTGTCCTGCTTTCCTCCTCATTTGTCTCTCATTTTGGTCTGATCTATATAGTTGTAGATAAAATGCACCACTTAGCTATCAAAAAGTGTTACACAGGGGGGCGTGTCCAAGATGGCGCCGGGAGCAGATGTTTCTCCCTGAGGCTCCGGCACCCTGATCCTCCATCCGTTGCCATCCGGGGTACGGAGGACGCCCACAACGGATCCCCGGCTGCCAAGACCTTGCTCGACATCCGAGGAGGGGTGTCGGGTTCCTCTGCCCCTTTTCTGAGCATCTGGGGCGCGGGGCGGATTATGGCCTACCGTGGCGTGTGAAGCCGCGGTGTTTCCTAGATCCGCGGCTGGAGCGGATCGCCGCCGCGGCCGGACCGCCGCACTGCCGCCCTGCCCACCAGCCTCTGGACACAGGTCAGCTAGTGGGTTCCCCTGATCCTCCTGGTGGCCCTGTGGACTACACATTATCCCTGCAGGATCCCAGCAAGATACTGGGGATCTGATCTGCTGCAGGAATGGTGCTGGATGGGGGAAGGAATCTCTCTTAATAACCCCCTTCCCCAGTGGATAGATCAGGGGTGTCTGGGATATTTTTTGACAGCCTCTACACAGTCTGCATACCCGGCCTATGTACCATAACCATCTACATTTCACTGACTGTAGCATTATGTTAAACCTTCTGTGAATAGCTCCCCGGTGGGGGACACGTACACGAGCCAAGGGGGAAATGCCAGAGTGACCTCCCTGTGCCGTGCCACCGAGACATTCTTCTCGGCCTTTGGGCTTTTACACCCTAACATATCACTTCAATAGTCTGAGGGTGCCTTGGAAACCTGTGGACCACTCTCGGCAATGCACCGCACTCCCCGCACTAAACTTAAACACCGGGCCCGACAGCAATCCCCTTCGCAGGGCCACATCGCTAAACTGATACCTAGCCTGCCTGAGCCTGATGATAACACCCAACTTCCAGGTGACCCTGAGTCTGACGGCGATAGTCAGCGGCAATTCCCATCGGGGATGGCTGATTCTCTTGAACACAATCCCGAAACCTTGCTACACAAATTTCATGCTATAGTGCGAGAGGAGATTACTGCTGCCTCACGTAAATTATCTTCTGATCTGGCGAGAGGCCTAAAGGAGTTGGGCCTTCGCGCCCACCAATTGGAACAACGTATGGATCTGGCGACTACAGTTTTGGAGGGTCACGAACAAGAAGTGGAGGATTTACATGCTGAGCTGGACACTTTGAAAGATAAGTTGGAGGATGCTGAGAATAGAGCTCGCAGGGATAATCTCCGCATCCGCGGAATCCCGGAGGCAATCACTGATTTGCAGGGCACTGCAACTGCTCTTTTCCAGGAGCTGGCCCCTGAGATCCCTATGGAACGTCTGGAGTTTGACCGTATCCATAGAGCTCTAGCACCTAAGCCCACGGAGGGTCCTCCCAGAGACATTATAATTAAATTCCACTTTTATCGCACTAAAGAACGTCTACTGCAGGCGGCTCGGAACCGTTCGGTTTTGGAGTTTCAAGGTCACTCTGTTCATCTGTTTGCGGATCTGTCCCCAGTCACGATTGCCAAACGTCGTACCGTGAGACCTTATCTTCAGATTCTTCAGTCAGCTGATATCAAGTACAGATGGGGCTTCCCTTTCAAGCTTTCATTCTCCTTTCAAGGTCGTCAATTCCAGGCTTCTTCGCCAGCGGATCTTCGGCGTCACTTTCGGGAGCTCAACTTGGAGTTGCCACAATCCCAGAGTGAGGAGACTTTAATACCTACGCGTCATCGAAATTCCCAGTCTTCGCGTAAATCTCCTCCTAGTCAAAGTGGTTCACAGGCCCTTCGATCCCTACAGGCCCAGCGCTTTCAGGAAATCTCTGCGACTTGATGTTTAGAAGCTGGCCGCCAGTATGTAGCTTAGTCCCATGTGGATTTTTTTTTTTTTTTTTTTGCTGCCACTCTCTAGACTTGAATCTAGATCTGTTCAGGGATTTCATATTTCCGGGTGTTTTATCTCTTCCAATCAAGAGTGGATGTTACTTTTCCCTGCATTGATTGGTTGAGATCTCTATTGTCCTGCGAGTTTTGGATTGCCTATTCACAGGTGTATTAGCCTTAGTTGTTTGTATAATATTTTTACATTTTATATTAATGCCGAGTTGTTCCGATGGATGGTCGTGTCCCCCATCGAGCTGGCTAGCGGTCAGGTCTTCTGTCCCGCCCGCTACCTAGCCTTTATGTGGGTGTTTTACCCACAGTTGATTACTATATTGTTTGAATCAATCTCCATGCTTTACAGATATCTTGCTTGTATATTAGAGGTCTTCTTGTCCTCTCCTCTCTTTTTCGTTTCTTTCTCTTTGTCCTTTGTTATGTATGTCTTGTGTTTTTGTAAAAAAAAAATTTCCAGGGCTGCCGGGGATCGTGGTGGATTTAATCTTCCTTTCTTTTAGATCGCCATGTCGTTGAACTGGTTATCACTGAATGTCCAGGGGACGAACTCTACACAGAAACGGGTAAAGATATTTAAGTTTCTACGGGCTCGCCAAGTTGACATTGCTTGTTTGCAAGAAACCCACTTCTCCACTACCTCTGCCCCAAAATATTTTGATGCACGTTACCCTCAGATATTTCAGGCTACTGGTCCCACTAAACAGAGAGGCGTATTGGTTGCCTTCCATAGTAAAACTCCGTTTGTCTGTGTGAGGCGTATTGCTGATCCCAATGGCAGATACCTTTTGCTCCAGGGCACGATCCATGGAATAGATGTTACCATAATGTCCTACTACGCTCCTAACGTCAACCCCGGACCTTTTCTGTCACACCTATGTTCTCTCCTGGCCACACATCAAAGGGGTACGCTTCTGATGGCTGGGGATTCAAATTTAGTGCTAAATCTTGCACTGGATAAATATCCAGCGGAGCGCTCTGACCCTTCCACATCAGCGAAGTCCTTTGTACGGACGTTAATTACCCATGATCTGGTAGATTTATGGCGTGAATTTCATCCTCAGGGGAAAGACTACACTTATTATTCACACCCTCATCATTCTCATTCCAGAATTGATCATGCCTTCGTTTCACGTAAACACCTCACTTTGGTTCGTTCCATTTCTATCCTAACGGTCCCATGGTCAGATCATGAGCCTATTTTGGTAGTCTGTCGATCTCTCCTTTGTAGGCCTACCTTCTCTTCGTGGATAATGAATGACTCCTTGCTTTCGCTGAAGGAGATTCAGACGGAGCTACATCGGAAGTCTCAGGAATATTTTCAATTAAACTCGGGTTCTGTCTCTTCTTCAGTAACTTTGTGGGAAGCGTACAAGGCAGTTCTTAGGGGACATATTATCCAAATAGCTGCAAGGCGAAAGAAGGAAAGACAGCTTAAACAACGTCAGTTGGAATCGAAGTTAGCTTCCGCGTCAGCCCAGTTTAAACAGTCATCTTCTCCGTCCAATCGTAGACTGTTGGATCAGGCTCGTTTGGAATTGGACCTGTGTTTAACAGATGAGGCTGAGCGCTCCTTACGTTGGACTCGCCAGAAGTGGTATAGCAAAGCAAACAAACCAGACTCTATGTTGGCCCGTAGACTGCGTTCTTTTGTGCAACACCCCAAACCGATATCTTTACGTACTCGTCGCAATACCCTTACGAGCAACCCTGTAGCGGTTTTAGAGGAGTTCCGGCACAGACTAGCTAAACTTTACTCTGATCCCACCTGGGCTGACCCCCAGTCTATTTCTGACTTTCTATCTAGTTTGCCCTTACCTACTTTAACGTCGGCCCATAAGGATTTGATGGACCGTAATATCCAAGTATCTGAGGTTTTGCAATGTATAACAGAACTGAAAACGGGCAAACGCCCAGGTCCTGATGGATACACGGCACTATATTATAAGAAATTAGCTGATGTGCTCGCTCCCCACCTTGCCGCTATGTTTAATGCGGTGAAGGGAGGTTCGAATTTTTCCCCGGACTCCTTAACTGCTAATGTGGTTATGATCCCTAAACCGGATCGAGATCACTCTTCCTGGGCTAATTATAGGCCTATCTCTCTTATCAATATCGATATGAAGATTCTTACTAAGATTTTGGCTACTCGATTGAATTCCTTCCTTTCTCGTCTGATCAAAAAGGACCAGGTGGCATTTGTTCCCCACAGGCAGGCCGGCGATGCTATCAGACGTATTTTACAATTGCAACATATGGCCCATACTCGTAAAATCGACATGATGCTCTTATCCTTAGACATTAATAAGGCCTTCGACACTTTATCCTGGCCATATCTCCTGTCGGTCCTCCACCGTTTTGGCTTTGGCCCTTCCTTCTTACGATGGATCTCTTCGCTATATACATCCCCTCAAGCGAAGCTTAGATACTACGGATTTGAGTCTTCTACGTTCTCGGTTGCCAGAGGTACTAGACAGGGTTGTCCGCTTTCCCCTTTACTTTTTATCCTAGCTTTGGAACCGTTGGCAGAAGCCATCCGTATACATCCTGATATTAAGGGAATTGATGTGGCAGGCTCCCAACATAAATTGTCGTTGTTTGCGGATGACATATTATTGTCAATATCGAATCCGGGGGTTACTTTGCCTAATTTGCTCGCAGTTCTCGATTCCTTTGCCACCCTCTCAGGTTTACATGTCAATCCAGCTAAATCAAGAGCTATGTCGGTTACCCTCCCACCATCACTATTGACTACTTTGAAGCAAACGTTCCCTTTCCAATGGCTTTCGGCCTTACCATATCTAGGAATTAAGCTTACCCCGACATATGATGGACTGTATCAGGCTAACTTTCCCACTGTCTTTCATGAGTTGACCGAGCTATTGTCCTCTTGGTCTCATTTCCCGCTATCGTGGTTCGGCAGAATTAATGCAATCCGTATGACCTATCTCCCTAAACTACTTTACCTATTTCGTGTTCTGCCAGTTTCAGTACCTTCGCATATATTGCGTATACATCAGCGAAAACTTTTGTCCTTTATTTGGAACTCCTCTCGACCCAGAATTAGCAAACATATCTTATTCGCGCGGCGGAGTGCGGGCGGGTTATCTGTTCCAAATCTCCAGTCTTACTATTTGGCGGCTAACATTGCCCCTTTAGCTCATATTCATGCATCTCACCATTTCCCCCTGTGGGCTGTAGTAGATATGATGGATTCTCACCCGATACCGCTCTGCTCCTTACCATGGCTCCCTATATCCCAACGTCCATCTACCCTTAGCCCAACGCTGACGCTTTCGCTTCGTCTTTGGGATTCTATCAAATACTCCGCTGGCCTTATCTCTCCTCACCTGCCTCTGATACGTCTATTGCATAACCCATTATTCCCTCCGGGTAAGGATAATCCTAGACAGTTTGCCTGGTGGCAGGCGCATGGTTTTTATGATGTTCACTCACTCCTATCTCCCACTAGAATAATTACCTTTGACACTCTGCGTTCTTCTTATAACATTCCTCTCCGAGAACATTTTGGTTATCTTCAGCTTCGTCACTTTATTCATACTCTAATACGTACGCATCCAGGACCTTATCGTCTATCCCCTTTTGAAAGCCAGTGCAGACATAGACCTCATGCTCCGGGTCTGATCTCCTTGATTTATTCTTCCATTATATCTTATAGAACCCCTCCGGTTCGTTCCTATCATCAGCGTTGGCAGTCTGAATTAGGGGGGACCTTGGATCAACAGGACTGGCAGAACATGACCCAAACACTATCTAAGTGTTCCAGGAATGTCATTATCCTTGAGAATGCCAACAAAATTCTATACCGATGGTATTATACGCCTGCTCGTTTAGCTAGTTTTATCCCTACCTATTCCCCGGTCTGATTTCGGGGATGCCAACAATTGGGCACCATGGCCCACATTTGGTGGACTTGCCCTAAAGAAAGCAGGTTATGGATTAGGGTGTATGCCCTCCTCCGCACTATTCTTCATACAGACATTAAGCGTAACCCGTATGAAGCGCTTCTGTTTAAACCACTAGAGGGCCTTCTCCGCTCTGAACGGCAGCTAAAATCACACTTATTTATGGCAACTAAATTGACAATTGCGAGGTCTTGGAAGACTCCTGTCCTTAGCTTTGAGGCTGTCAAAAATCGGATGAACTTCATAATGGTTAATGAGAAATTGACGGCCATACTGTTGGATACCCATACAAAATTTCTGCAGATATGGCGTCCCTGGCTGGATATAGCTCAACCCTCGAGATTCGACCAGTCCCTTCTGTCGATATGAGGATGGATTTTGCTGTGATCCCCTTGGAGCCCCTCCCTTACCCTTTTTTTTTTTTTTTGTTGTGTTGTGTGTGTGTTGTCCGTGTCTCTCTACTATTTGTCTTTTTCTACTCTCCTGTTTAATCTGTCCTTAAACATATTTTACGGATTGTGCCTGCTGTTTTCTGCGCTACATCCGCAATACTATTTCTGCAATCTAGATTTTTTTATAAACTCTAGGTCATGAACATGTACTGTTTTTTGGTGAGGCCTCTTTTCGTGCCTCTCCCGTTTTCTATAATGTTGATGTAGCAAAACTTCCCTTTAGAGCAGCGGTTCTCAACCTGGGGGTCGCGACCCCTTTGGGGGTCGAACGACGCTTCCACAGGGGTTGCCTAAGACCATCGGAAAACACATATTTCCGATGGTCTTAGGAACCGAGACACCTCTCCTCGCCGCCGCCGCCGCCACCGCCGTCTCCAGGTGTGGGCGGGATGACATGTCGCCCCTGTCATCTGGACACACCTCGAGATCAATCCTCGCCTGTGATTGGCCGCCGGCACTGTAGCTCAGGCACACAGGCGGCCAATCACCGGCAAGGAGGTGGAGCTTGGAGAGGAGGGGCCAAGCGGCACCGCGAAGATCGAGCGAGTGAAGAGGAGGAGAGCGGCCGGAGAAGGAAGACAGCTGACAGGTAAGTGTCTGTACCATGGGAGAGAGAGGGAGCGAGCGAGCCCAGGCTGGAGCAGGGGTCTGCAAGGTAAGTATCACTGGTGTCAGTGGGAATAGTGCCCCATCATTGGTGTCACTAATACCAATGATGGGGCACTATTCCTCCCACTGACACCAACGATGGGGCACTATTCCTCCCCCCACTGACACCAACAATGAGGCACGATTCCTCCCCCAAATGACACCAACGATGGGGCACTATTCCTCCCCCACTGACACCAAGGATGGGGCACGATTCCTCCCCCCACTGACACCAACGATGGGGCACAATTCCTCCCCCCACTGACACCAACGATGGGGCACAATTCCTCCCCCCACTGACACCAACGATGGGGCACAATTCCTCCCCCCACTGACACCAAGGATGGAGCACAATTCCTCCCCCCACTGACACCAAGGATGGGGCACTATTCCTCCCCCCCACTGACACCAAGGATGGGGCACTATTCCTCTCCCCACTGACACCAAGGATGGGGCACTATTCCTCCCCCCACTGACACCAATGATGGGGCACTATTCCTCCCCCCACTGACACCAATGATGGGGCACTATTCCCCCCACTGACACCTATGATGGGGCACTATTCCTCCCCCCACTGACACCAAGGATGGGGCACTATTCCTCCCCCCACTGACACCAAGGATGGGGCACTATTCCTCCCCCCACTGATATCAATGATGGGGCACTATTCCCCCCACTGATACCAATGATGGGGCACTATTCCCCCCACTGATACCAATGATGAGGCACTATTCCTCCCACTGATACCAATGATGAGGCACTATTCCTCCCACTGACACCAATGACGGGGCACTATTCCTGCCACTGACACCAATGACGGGGCACTATTCCTCCCACTGACACCAATGACGGGGCACTATTCCTACCACTGATACCAATGACGGGGCACTATTCCCCCCACTGACACCTATGACGGGGCACTATTCCTCCCCCCACTGACACCTATGACGGGACACTATTCCTCCCCCCACTGACACCAATGACGGGGCACTATTCCTCCTCCCACTGACACCTATGACGGGGCACTATTCCTCCTCCCACTGATACCAATGATGGGGCACTATTCCTCCTCCCACTGATACCAATGATGGGGCACTATTCCTCCTCCCACTGATACCAATGATGAGGCACTATTCCTCCCACTGACACCAATGACGAGGCACTATTCCTCCCACTGACACCAATGACGGGGCACTATTCCTACCACTGACACCAATGACGGGGCACTATTCCTCCCACTGACACCAATGACGGGGCACTATTCCTCCCACTGACACCAATGACGGGGCACTATTCCTCCCACTGACACCAATGAAGGGGGCACTATTCCTCCCACTGACACCAATGACGGGGCACTATTCCTCCCACTGATACCAATGACGCGGCACTATTCCTCCCACTGATACCAATGACGGGGCACTATTCCTCCCACTGATACCAATGATGGGGCACTAGTCCTCCCACTGACACCAATGAAGGGGGCACTATTCCTCCCACTGACACCAATGACGGGGCACTATTCCTCCCACTGACACCAATGACGGGGCACTATTCTTCCCACTGACACCAATGACGGGGCACTATTCCTCCCACTGACACCAATGACGGGGCACTATTCCTCCCACTGACACCAATGACGGGGCACTATTCCTCCCACTGACACCAATGAAGGGGGCACTATTCCTCCCACTGACACCAATGAAGGGGGCACTATTCCTCCCACTGACACCAATGATGGGGCACTATTCCTCCCACTGACACCAATGACGGGGCACTATTCCTCCTACTGCAAAATTACAGTTATGAAGTAGCAACGAAAATAATTTTATGGTTGGGGGTCACCACAACATGAGGAACTGTATTAAGGGGTCGCGGCGTTAGAAAGGTTGAGAACCACTGCTTTAGAGTTTACATTATCATTGACCCACAAAGGTTTGTTACCCGTTCCCTTCCAATCCTTTCCCCCATCCTTTCCCTTAGGGCACCTATGTAAACTTTTCAGATTATGCTTTTATTGATGCATGCCTTGAACCAGCTTCCCTTCATTTAATACAATTTGTAAATGTTGGTCATTGAATTTTTGCTTTGACTGTCTGTTTATCTTTGCTTACTATTCAATAAAGCTCTTTGTAAAAGAAAAAGTGTTACACAGTGCTAAACTTTTCATCCAATTTCTAAATATGTGCAAGGAGGAGGATTAGGGGGGATATGTGCAAGGTTGAGAGATTTGTGGGGTGGATATGTGCAAGGAGGAGGGATTGCGGATATGTGTAAGGAGGGGGTTGTGGGGGGGTTGTACAAGGAGGTGGGATTGGGGGGGATATGTTCAAGGTGGAGGGAGTAGGTGGGATATGTGCAAGGAGTAAGGATTGGGGGGGATACGTGCAAGGAGGAGGAATTAGGGGGGATACGTGCAAGGAGGGGGGAATAGGGGGGATACGTGCAAAGCGGAGCGTTTAGGGGGGGACATGTGCAAGGAGGAAGGATTGGGGGGATACGTGCGAGGAGGAGAAATTAGGGAGGATATGTACACTGTACACTGTCCTACAAACGAATGACCCCTGTAGACTGCCCTATAAACCGCTGATTCTATCCTCTGCCATGCTGGCCCACTGTACACTGCCCTACTGACCTCACATCCACTGCCCCCCCCCCCCCCCCGAGATTTTGTACTGCACCCCTACATCAGACAGTCTACATTCGGCCCTGCCCACCGTACAATGTTCCGGTCAACAACCTTCAGACTCCCTAAGCAGCTTGACTGCATCAGAGTAAAAGGATATGTCCACCTGAGATATCCTGTACACAGGCAATAAAACTCAGCTACCCGAAGAACTGGTTAAATACAAAACTGCTGTGTGAATGGCATTGACAGGCTGCACCGTATATGTTATGTATGATTTTGGCCATTGCTACACTTTAATGCTACAGTCCAGACATCAGAACTACTGAACCTGTTTTGGCTGTTTGAGCAAAAATTCCTACACAAACACTGCAAATTCTGGAGCAAAGCCATCACAGGAGAGAGAAGGCTGTGATAGCTGCAAAGAGGTGGCCAACTCCATATTAACACCCATGGTTTTGGAATAGGGCGTCCAACAAGCTCATATGCATGGCCAGGTGTCTACAAACATCTGGCCATATTGTATATGGTTAGAAAAATATAAATCTAAGTACTCATTTGTGTAAAGCTGAACTCCAGGCAAACATCTAGACAGATTCAATACATACATGGAGCTACCTAAATATTTGTATTTCTGTCCAGTCAGTCCTGGGATTTAGACAGCTCTGCCACACAGCGCAGCCCCATCCAGCAAGGAAGAACACCTGATTTTACTCTAACTTGTTCTTCCCCAACCTGTGACTGGACAGTAAAGGAGAAGCAGCGCTGTAATAAACTCATCTCTCTGTCACTTCTGCTTCACCATCCCCCCCCCTTCTCCCCGAAGCTCCGCTGTACAGCATCTGCAAGAAGCTGATACAAGGTCAAATCAAGGTACTTACTCTGCTTACATTAAAAAATACAATAAATGACATTTTAACTGCTTACCTATAGCTCTATAGCAGATATACTGCTACAGGGCAGCCATTCTGCGCAGAATCAGGTAAATATACGTGATTTCGCATTTCTGGGTAGGGGCACACGTGTGTGCCACCCTAACCGCGATGCAAATGGTTGCAGCGGATGTCAATCACCGGGTTCCGGACGCCGATTCTCAGTGTGTAAACAACACAGATCTCTCTCCTGTCAGCATGGACATGCTGCTTTCTCTCTCTGCACAGCATGTCTCCCTAGTAAAACAGCACACAGTGGAAGCAAAACACAACACACAGTTAGGCCTTTGATCGCCCCAGATGTTAACCCATTCCTGCCCAGGGTCATTAGTACAGCGTCAGTGCTTTTTATTAGCACCGATAACTGTATTAGTCTCATTGAGGTGTCAGTGGCCGTCAGTTCCCACTCAGTGTCAGAATGCCCGCCACAGTCCCGTTATAAGTCACTGATCGCACCATTACTAGTCTAAATAAAAAAAAATTCCAGTATATATACTGCCATTTGTAGACGCTACAACTTTCACGTAAACCAATAAACTACTGGGTTCGCAAACACTTTAATTTCAGTGGAGTGCAGGGGAGACATTAAGAATCTAATAGACCCCCAAAGTTTCCTTAAAGAGAACCTGCCACCTCATATACAGTATGCTAACACATAGGAGGCCTGGCATCCCTTCCAGGGGGTTGATGGCACAATCTCACCTGTTATATTTGACCAGAAAACTGAGTCATATAAAGTGTCTGTGTACACTAACATTATCTGTAGTGTATGCTTTTACTAAACATAAAGGGTTTAATAAACCATTATGCTAATATCGTATGACATAAAAAAAATGTAGACTAACACTGTTTATCCTCCAGGGTCTCTGCTTTCAGAAAATATAGAAGGTGTTGGGGGTTTTAACGAATCTTTAGGTCTAGAATGTGCATTTTAATGTGTATTCAAAAAATGAAAACGGGATAAAAGGCTGTGGCAGTGAAAGGGTTACATCATGGGACTTGGCTGAGAATAACTGTCACTTTTTGAAAATGAGGCTGCGGCTTGTTTATCACGTGTGCAGCTTGTTTATTGCAGTGCCTGCCAGCAGGAGCTCATGGGATCGCAAACAGCAAATCGCTTCGGCTTAACAGAAATGCATAAATAAATTCAACAAATTTCCTTTTGTGGATTAACAATGGCCGCGGCCTTTATTATTGGTTTACCCATTACATATTATAAGAATTATAGTTCATAACAACATAAGAATCTGTCATTTATGTGTCAAATAACAAAATAGCATAGCTATTGTAGGGGGCCCCAGATTTCTAGAATGTTCTGTGACTACAGTAGGTTTCCAGGCCCCCCAAACCCAGCAGTCACAAGGCTCCCCCAAATTCAAATCTTTACCGGACTTTTGGGGGGGGCCTGGAAACCGTTGTTGCTGCGATCACATGACCACAGGGGGGCCTTAGAACTGCTTCCCCCTTTGTTTGGCATTGCGGAGAGAGAGATTGTGGAGGACAGAAGTGTGTGATTTTGCTCGTGATTCTAGCGATTCCTGCTCTATTTCCAACTGTATCTATTTCCAACTGTATTCCTATACAGGATTGAGGATCGTCTGACTCTAATTTATCATCCTTAGAGTTCGGATCACTTACCGCTCTATTTCATTGTATTTAGAGTGCAGGATTGTCTGACTCCATATCCCACCTTTGGAGTCGGGGACAATTCATTTTCCAGTTCAGAGGGGCTGAGTACATTTCTGATTGTGTGACTATTATCATCACTAGAGTCATATCCATAGGAAATTTTCAGACTCCTCCATCATCAGAGGTGAGGTCTGTCTACATCAACCAGACGATGAAGACAACCACACAGAAAATGGGAGATGGACAACTAGCGACAACAAGTAGGTTTTCTAGTTCATTGTAGCATTGTGTAGTTAGTAAACAGGTTCAGCACACCATACAGCCCAAGTGTACATTACAGCAAGCAGTTCATATGGTGACCTCTCTGCTGCCGACTGCTAAGATGGGGGGAAGGGGGGAACCAGAGAAAAGCTTCTCCATGGCTGCACAAAGCAGTGCAGGATCTGGCGAAGGAGTTCTGTTCTCCTGTCTGCTGCCAATTGCTGAGAAAAGGTGGGGGCAGAGGTGAGGAGAGTGACAAAACCGCAGGAAAGGTGCGAAGACCACATGAAATGGCCTGGTGGGCCGGATTTGGCCCCCGGGCCTTGTGTTTGACACATGTGAGGTAGACAGACAGGTATACGTGAACCCGGTTTTTCTCAGGATAATGCCTTTCTGCTTTTATGGATCCTCTGACAGGGTCAATAGAAGAGGATTTTCAATGTTCACATTTAGGACTCATTCACACGGGCAAATGCTTATTTTCTGGTTTAGGTTCTTGCTGGCAGAGCTAGTAGAAGATTCTGTGTAAAATATGGGCCTAAAATACCTGTATTTAGACGCATTCATACGTACACTCTGCAGATCTGTGTGGTCCCGGAAAAAGCCGTGTCCTACTTTTTTGTGCACAGCTAAATGCTGCACACATTTTTGCATGCGGGGCTCATTCACATGGGTAGATTTTCTGCATGAACAAAAAGGTCTTTGCTGGCAGATCTAGAAGATCTTGCATGAAATACGTGCCTAAAGTACTTGCATTTATACTTGTACATGTGTAAAATCTTCAGATCTTTGGGGGTAATCTCTGCAGCTGTGTCCTACTTTTTTGGGCCTGACCAAGGGCTCATTCACACTAGAATGCAGTGCGGGAGAGCCGCGGTCCCTCGCGACTTCCCGCACACCATTCCAATCGCAATGCCCTTGCGATCTGCTGAGTGGCTCAGTTAAAAGTTAACGATGTCCAAAGAGCAGGTCAGAAATGCATTGCATTTGCCCACGCTGGCCCATGTCAATTTGCATGGCACTTTCTGCCAGTGCGGGCAAATGTGTTTCAAAAAGTAGTGCATGCACTCATTTTGGTGTGGCATGGTACAATTTCAGCCCATTCAAATGAATGGATTTGAAGTCGCGCTGCACAGAGCTGCAGATGACTTGCACAGCAATGCACAGCACGTTCCTGAGCAATTCAGCTCGGGCATACTGTGAACCGGCCCAAAATGCAGTACATATTTTGAGTTGTGGACGCAGGTGTATGGGCTCAGTAAATACTATAGTTCTGAGTTTTGATGCGCACAAAACTATACACCGTACGGATCTAAACGCAGTGTTTTTCACTTCCCGTGTGAATTAGCCCTGACTCAAGGACTGTTTATGGGATGGCCAGACAAGTCAACCCTTCAAATCTGATACAATCTGGGGGCTTGTACCTGTTTATTGATGAATATTAGGAACAAATGTCATTCAAATGAACATTTCACTTTTATTTTTCTGCTGTTGTAATTCTTTTCTAATATTGTGTATTCTTACAGGTGGGACAACATGGTCTACAAAAAAACCACATCCCTTGGTAAACCAACATTATCAACGGAATTCAATGAAAAGAATAAGACCATCGTGGGACAACAACCAGGATGACAACCCACAGAAGAAGTTTCAGAGACTTCACCCCAATGCAGACTGGCTCCCAAAATTGGGCCTTAGCAAGAAGGACAGGGCTGACATTGAGGATGGAAAGACTGTCTCGTCTCATGTTGCCCAGGCTGCAGTCGCTATACTGAGAAATCAGTTTAAAGAAAAGGAAGGTCATCCGTGTGTAAGATCTGTTGGCATACATGTCACACCAGTGTTAAAGCCCACTATACAGTTACACTACGACTGGCATGTCGGACATGTGTTTGTATCTGCCTGTAATGGCAAAACGGTAGCGATGGCAGACACCGATCTTGCTATTGATTATAGATCATCACTTAGCTTCCAACAGATGAAAAAAAGCTATTCATCTCTTCTGAATGACCCACTAAACTGCATTCAATATCAAAATGTGCAGCAGCAGGAAGCTAATGGTAACAGCTGTGTGATGTACTCAATTGCCAATATGTTTGAGATGTTGACCCCTGGAGGCAATCCAGAGTGTACCTACAACAAACATCTCTTAAGACCTCATTTCATCAAGTGTCTGGAAAATGGGAGATTTACAGAGTTTCCCAAAGTGCGCAAACCTTCATCACCACCAAGTTTCAAATGCTACAAATCCAGCTTTTGAGCATACCAGCATGGACTATGCTGGTTCTAGATGGTGAGACCGTTTCACAACTTCACTGTTGAGTGCAAGTCTGTACATTATGGCATTCAGGCATACAGAGTCAATCAGCTACTTGCTTAATAGGCTGGACCTGTATTATGCCCGCCAGATAATGGATAGACAGGCTCCGGTGATGGAGTGCTGTCAGGGACTGCGGGTCTCGCAGCGGCGCACAGGTCTGCACATACACAGATTGCCTAGGTGCACTAATGTGCAGGCCCTAGGACCTGGGCGTCGGCAATTGCACCAATGACTGTGCAGGGCGCACTATTTAAACTGGCCAGACGGTGACTAGGTTGCCGCAAGGTCTAGTTCCTGTACCCGTGTTCTGAAGTGTGTTCCTTTTGCCGATCCTGCTTGTCCTGATTTGTGTTGACCTTCTCCTGCTCTGACCCCCGGCTCGTCCCTGACTACTCTCCTGCCTGTTGTATATTACTATTGGACCTCCCGTTGCTGAACCTTGGCTCGTGACCCGGCTGCTCTCTGTCTACTGTTTGGTACCTACCTGCCTCCACCGTTACCGACCTGGCTAGTCTGACTACGCTCATTCCTGACTGTCATCCATCCATCCCGCTCGGGACCTGGACTTGTCAGCCTCTTCACAGCAGGCTCACCCCCCGGCACGTACCCTCGGCGGGACCCCTCTACCACAGCTGGGTGCACTCAGGGGTCGCGACCTGGTTTCAGTCTCGCACAAAGTCCATCCCCACCATAAGGGGCTCTGGTGAAAAGGCAGACTGCTACTTAAACTCCGCATCCTGGGGAATCCCGTTCTGTGGATCACTAGAGATTCCGAAGACAAGTGTGCCTGACAAGTGCAAGTCTATACATTATGGACTTCGGGCATACAGAGTCAATCAGCTACCTGCTTAGTAGGCTGGACCTGTATTATGCCTGCCAGATTATGGATAGACAGACTCCAGTGATGGTCATGAGGATATAGAGCATAGCGGCATACCTACTACAGTTATTACCTCTTGGAGGTATCTAGGTTGCCCCGCACTACTTGCTCTCCTCTCTTGTGGTGGAACTATACCTGTGGATCCATATTCCATGTATTTCTGTACCTATGTGGACTGTTCTTATAAGCCGGATATAAAAGTTGATTGGAGAGGGGAAAACATATAAAGAAGTGCAGAAAATGATAGGCTGCTCAGCTAAAATAATCGCAAATGCTTTAAAATGGCAACCAAAAACTGAAAGACGTGCTAGAAAGCAAAAAACTACCATTCGAATGGATAGAAGAATAGCCAAAATGGCAAGGACTCAGACAACAATCAGCTCCAGGAAGATCAAAGAAGGTCTAAAGTTACCTGTGAGTACTGTTACAATTAGAAGACGCCTATGTGAAGCCAAGCTATCTGCAAGAAACCCCCGCAAAGTCCCACTGATGAAAAAAAGACGTGCTAAAGAGGTTACAATTACAAATTACAAAGAGCACATTAACTGGCCTAAAGAGAAATGGCGCAACATTTTGTGGACTGATGAAAATACGATTGGTTTTTTTGGGTCTACTGGTGAGACCGTTTCACAACTTCACTGTTGAGTGCAAGACTGTACATTATGGTATTCAGGCATACAAAGTCAATCAGCTACTTGCCTATTAGGCTGGACCTGTATTATGCCCGCCAGATTATGGATAGACAGGCTCCGGTGATGGAGCACAAGTCTGTACATTATGGCATTCAGGCATACAGAGTCACTCAGCTACTTGCTTAATAGGCTGGACCTGTACAATGCCCGCCAGATTATGGATAGACAGGCTCCGGTGATGGAGTGCAAGTCTATACATTATGGCATTCAGGCATACAGAGTCAATCAGCTACCTGCTTAGTAGGCTGGACCTGTATTATGCCCGCCAGATTATCGATAGACAGGCTCCAGTGATGGTCATGAGGATATAGAGCATAGAGGCATACCTACTACAGTTATTACCTCTTGGAGGTATCTAGGTTGCCCCGCACTACTTGCTCTCCTCTCTTGTGGTGGAACAATACCTGTGGATCCATATTCCATGTATTTCGGTACCTATATGGACTGTTCTTATCAGCCGTATATAAAAGTTGATTGGAGAGGGGAAAACGTATAAAGAAGTGCAGAAAATAATAGGCTGCTCAGCTAAAATAATCGCAAATGCTTTAAAATGGCAACCAAAAACTCAAAGACGTGCTAGAAAGCGACAAACTACCATTCGAATGGATAGAAGAATAGCCAAAATGGCAAGGACTCAGACAACAATCAGCTCCAGGAAGATCAAAGAAGGTCGGTCTAAAGTTACCTGTGAGTACTGCTACAATTAGAAGACGCCTATGTGAAGCCAAGCTATCTGCAAGAAACCCCCGCAAAGTCCCACTGATGAAAAAAAGACATGTGCTGAAGAGGTTACAATTTGCCAAAGAGCACATTAACTGGCCTAAAGAGAAATGGCGCAACATTTTGTGGACTGATGAAAATACGATTGGTTTTTTTGGGTCTACTGGTGAGACCGTTTCACAACTTCACTGTTGAGTGCAAGACTGAACATTATGGCATTCAGGCATACAAAGTCAATCAGCTACTTGCCTATTAGGCTGGACCTGTATTATGCCCGCCAGATTATGGATAGACAGGCTCCGGAGAGGGAGTTCAAGTCTGTACATTATGGCATTCAGGCATACAAAGTCAATCAGCTACTTGCCTATTAGGCTGGACCTGTATTATGCCCGCCAGGATATGCATAGACAGGCTCCGGAGAGGGAGTTCAAGTCTGTACATTGTGGCATTCAGGCATACAGAGTCAATCAGCTACTTGCCTATTAGGCTGGACCTGTATTATGCCCGCCAGGATATGCATAGACAAGCTCCGGAGAGGGAGTGCAAGTCTGTACATTGTGGCATTCAGGCATACAGAGTCAATCAGCTACTTGCCTATTAGGCTGGACCTGTATTATGCCCGCCAGATTATGCATAGACAGGCTCCGGTGATGGAGTGCAAGTCTATACATTATGGCATTCAGGCATACAGAGTCAATCAGCTACTTGCTTAGTAGGCTGGACCTGTATTATGCCCGCCAGATTATCGATACACAGGCTCCAGTGATGGTCATGAGGATATAGAGCATAGCGGCATACCTACTACAGTTATTACCTCTTGGAGGTATCTAGGTTGCCCCGCACTACTTGCTCTCCTCTCTTGTGGTGGAACTATACCTGTGGATCCATATTCCATGTATTTCTGTACCTATATGGACTGTTCTTATCAGCCATATATAAAAGTTGATTGGAGAGGGGAAAACATATAAAGAAGTGCAGAAAATGATAGGCTGCTCAGCTAAAATAATCGCAAATGCTTTAAAATGGCAACCAAAAACTCAAAGACGTGCTAGAAAGCGACAAACTACCATTCGAATGGATAGAAGAATAGCCAAAATGGCAAGGACTCAGACAACAATCAGCTCCAGGAAGATCAAAGAAGGTCTAAAGTTACCTGTGAGGACTGTTACAATTAGAAGACGCCTATGTGAAGCCAAACTATCTGCAACAAACCCCCGCAAAGTCCAACTATTGAAAAAAAGACGTGCTGAAGAGGTTACAATTTGCCAAACAGCACATTGACTGGCCTAAAGAGAAATGGCGCAACATATTGTGGACTGATAAAAATACGATTGGTTTTTTTCGGTCTACTGGTGAGACCGTTTCACAACTTCACTGTTGAGTGCAAGACTGAACATTATGGCATTCAGGCATACAAAGTCAATCAGCTACTTGCCTATTAGGCTGGACCTGTATTATGCCCGCCAGATTATGCATAGACAGGCTCCGGAGAGGGAGTGCAAGTCTGTACATTGTGGCATTCAGGCATACAGAGTCAATCAGCTACTTGCCTATTAGGCTGGACCTGTATTATGCCCGCCAGATTATCGATAGACAGGCTCCGGTGATGGAGTGCAAGTCTATACATTATGGCATTCAGGCATACAGAGTCAATCAGCTACTTGCCTATTAGGCTGGACCTGTATTATGCCCGCCAGATTATGCATAGACAAGCTCCGGAGAGGGAGTGCAAGTCTGTACATTATGGCATTCAGGCATACAGAGTCACTCAGCTACTTGCCTATTAGGCTGGACCTGTATTATGCCCACCAGATTATGCATAGACAGGCTCCGGTGATGGAGTGCAAGTCTATACATTATATACATTATGGCATTCGGGGGGGGGGGTACAGTATGTTCTCCTTACATATTCACATGAGAAGGGGCTTCCAGATTCCGAGGGGGCTCATCCTCACCTCTTTCCTGGCCTGCCAGGCTGCATGCATAAATTAGAGCCTGGTATGGATTTTGGGGGTAGGGAGGACATCATGCCATTTTTTTAGGGACTGACCAGAGAGGGATTACTTTGACGCAGTTGGCCAGCTTAAACATGTATTGCAATGCATGTGAACTAAAAATCCCTGTTTTTATGCAAAGTTTTCATTCAGAATTTTTAAATTTTACTGGAAATGACATCCTACACATAGCTTCCAGGTTCTTTCTATTTAGAGGAGATCAGCAAATGCATATTTACTATTCTCTATGCCTTCTAACCAACGACACCCACAGGTGGTACAGTGGAGCCTGGGAAACATGGTGGAGGGGAAGTGGGGGCACACTTCCAGGGTCACAGAAACCAATCAGGTGCCTGTACAGACATCCGATTGCTTACATTAGAAAGCCAACAGTTGGCATGTGGAGTGCACACACACCACAAGCTGCTGCTGGAATGTGTGCAAAACTCCTTGCTGCCGTCGATGTAAGGCATACAGCACTGGCAGTAAAAAGGTTAGCCCATTTGTTTCAAAAGCATAAAATAATACCAATGTATTTGTTAGTTTATTTTGTTCTGGACATTAACACTGACATTTTAGAGATAGGCAACTCCTATCCTCATATTCATTAGTGGTTCCAAATGAATAATAACTACTGTAGTAGGGAACAGACACAAAAAGATACACTCAGCATCTCTCCAAATCACTGTTCTGTTTATTCGGCGCATTTGAAGTTTTTTTATACACATAATTACGTAGGTATCACATTAATATTACAATAGTACTTTTATGGTAAGAAGGGGCGTTACATAGGCAGGCTAATTTCTAATCAGGACTTGAAGGCATGCAAACGTAATCAAAACATTATTAGTGCCATGTGCACAATGAGTGCAGTGTGCAATACGTAGGTAAAGCATACGAAATAGAATCGATTTTGTACACAATTTACACATTTCCTTTACAATCTCCCCTCTTTTGATCAATAGTTTACATTCTGATCACAGACTACACCTATCATGTCCTTTAACCTGGAACCTCCTTCCATTTAGGAGCAACTAGTCCCGGCCTAGGAGGCAAATGCCACTGTAGAGAATCTAATAGCTGAGAGCAGCTATATCATTACAAATGACCTTTAATTGGGACTAAAACGTACAGAAAAAACAAATGATTGATAAGAAATATTTACAGAATAATTGGCTGTACACTCAGTTCCTGTGGCCAGAATGGCCTTGTAGCTTTATTGTGGACATGCTGACTTATCAGCATAGTTACATACAGACAATTCTACATAAAATGGAAGATATATAAAAGACAACATGACTTTCACATGGCTGAACTACTTTTCAAATCACATTTAATATACATATATCCCTTACTAATATATTTATTAAAGCATTTGAAACCATGGGTCGCAAACATACACCAGACTGTGATTCCAAACACAGAGATACTTTCATGTAGTCATTTTTGCAGTGTCTGGTGTGTGACTTTTCCTTCACGTTTTGTAAACCGTACATGAAATAGACACTGTATTGATTCCTCCAACCACTTCCTTATATATGTATATATACATATACATATATATACACATATATATATACAGTCATGGCCGAAATTGTTGGCACCCTTGATATTTCTCCAGGAAATCATGTATTTCTCACGAAACGTATTGCATTAACACATGTTTTGCTATACACATGTTTATTCCCTTTGTGTGTATTGGGACAAAACAAAAAAAGGGAGGAAAGAAAGCAAATTCGACATAATGTCACACAAACCTCCAAAAATGGGCTGGACAAAAGTATTGGCACCCTTTCACAACTGCGGATAAATAAGAATGTTACAAGCATGTGATGCTCCTGTAAACTCACCTGGGGCAAGTAACAGGTGTGGGCAATATAGAAATCACACCTGAAAGCAGATAAAAAGGAGAGACGTTCACTTAACCTTTGCATTGTGTGTCTGTCTGTGCCACACTAAGCATGGACAACAGAAAGAGGAGACGAGAACTGTCTGAGGACCTGAGAACCAAAATTGTGGCAAAATATCAACAATCTCAAGGTTACAAGTCCATCTCCAGAGAACTAGATTTGCCTTTGTCCACAGTGCGCAACATTATCAAGAAGTTTGCAACCCATGGCACTGTAGCTAATCTCCCTGGTCGTGGACGGATGAGGAAAATTGATGAAAGATTGCAACGCAGAATAGTCCGGATGGTGGATAAGCAGCCCCAAACATGTTCCAAAGACATTCAAGCTGTCCTGCAGGCTCAGGGAGCATCAGTGTCAGCGCGAACTATCCGTCGACATTTAAATGAAATGAAACGCTATGGCAGGAGACCCAGGAGGACCCCACTGCTGACACAGAGACATAAAAAAGCAAGACTACAGTTTGCCAAAATGTACTTGAGTAAGCCAAAAGCCTTCTGGGAAAACGTCTTGTGGACAGATGAGACCAAGATAGAGCTTTTCGGTAAAGCACATCATTCTACTGTTTACCGAAAACGGAATGAGGCCTACAAAGAACAAAACACAGTACCTACGGTAAAATATGGTGGAGGTTCAATGATGTTTTGGGGTTGTTTTGCTGCCTCTGGCACTGGGTGCCTTGACTGTGTGCAAGGCATCATGAAATCTGAGGATTACCAAAGGATTTTGGGTCGCACTGTAGGGCCCAGTGTCAGAAAGCTGGGTTTGCGTCCAAGATCCTGGGTCTTCCAGCAGGACAATGACCCCAAACATACGTCAAAAAGCACTCAGAAATGGATGGCAAAGAAGCGCTGGAGAGTTCTGAAGTGGCCAGCAATGAGCCCAGATCTAAATCCCATTGAACACCTGTGGAGAGATCTTAAAATTGCTGTTGGGAAAAGGTGTCCTTCCAATAAGAGAGACCTGGAGCTGTTTGCAAAGGAAGAGTGGTCCAAAATTCCGGGTGAGAGGTGTCAGAAGCTTATTGATGGTTATAGGAAGCGACTGATTTCAGTTATGTTTTCCAAAGGGTGTGCAACCAAATATTAAGTTAAGGGTGCCAATACTTTTGTCCAGCCCATTTTTGGGGTTTTGTGTGACATTATGTCATATTTGCTTTTCTGCCTCTGTTTTATATTTGTTCCAATACATACAAAGGGAATAAACATGTGTATAGCAAAACATGTGTTAATGCAATACCTTTTTTGTGTGAAATACTTGATTTTCAGGAAAAATATCAAGGGTGCCAACAATTTCGGCCATGACTGTATATATAATATACATACATACATACATACATATACACAAACACACATACACACACTTTGCAGCCAAAGTGAACCTTATTGGCATCCCAGTCTCAATCCGTAGGGTTCAGTATTGAGTTGGCCCACCCCTTACAGCTATAACAGCTTCAACTCTTCTGAAAAGGCTGTCCATGAGGTTTAGGAGTGTGTCTATGGGAATGTTTGACCATTCTTCCAGAAGCGTATTTGTGAGGTCAGGCACTGATGTCAGATGAGAAGGCCTGGCTCGCAGTCTCCGCTCTAATTCATCCCAAAGGTGTTCTATCGGGTTGGGTTTAAAACTCTGTGCAGGCCAGTCAAGTTCTTGCACCCCATACTCACTCATCCATGTCTTTATGGACTTTGCTTTGTGCACTGGTGCGCAGTCATGTTGGAACAGGAAGGGGTCATCCCTAAAGTGTTCCCACAAAGTTGGGAGCATGAAATTGTCCAAAATGTTTTGGTATGCTGACGCCTTAAGAATTCCCTTCACTGGAACTAAGGGGTCAAACCCAACCCCTGTAAAACAACCCCGTACCATAATCCCCCTCCTACGAACATTACACTTGGCACAATGCAGTCAGGCAAGTACTCTTCTCCTGGCGCAATTGCCAAACCCTGACTCGTCCATCGGATTGCCAGACAGAGAAGCGTGATTCGTCACTCCAGAGAACACATCTCCATCGCTCTAAAATCCAGTGGCAGCATGCTTTACACCACTGCATCAGACGCTTCAGTATTCGCTGACCCCGCTCTGTCATTTTACTTGGCCTACCACTTTGTGGCTGAGTTGCTGCTGTTCCCAGTTGCTTCCACTTTCTTATAATACCAATAGCAGTTGACGTGGAATATTTAGTTAGTAGCAAGGAAATTTCATGGATGGACTTATTGCACAGGTGACAGCCTATCACGGTACCACGCTTGAATTCACTGAGCTCTTGAGAGCGACCCATTCTTTCACAAATGTTTGTAGAAGCAGTCTGCATGCCTAGGTGCTTGATTTTATACACCTGTGGCCATGGAGGTGATTGGAACACCTGAATCCAATGATTTGGAGGGGCGTCCCAATACTTTTGGCAATATAGTGTATATCTCAATGGTTTGCTTTTTCCTACCATGCTCTTTGTGTAAGAACTCAAGTTTCATGTTCTAAAAGGACAGCCTTTTCCTGGCAATATTATCATTTCTCTTTGTTTGCTCTGATGTTAATTTTAGGTAGATAACACAAGTTCTTCGTTTCTATCTTACATATTTTCCTGATGTCACAACATAATATATGATAACAAGACACCCACGAGTCCTGAAAGAATTGAGCTCTGTCATTTCAAAGCCAACATCCCAATAAGTGTATATTGATTGCTTTGTGTGAAAGTTATAGCGTCTACAAACTATGGTATAGATACTGCAATTTACGCCATTTTTTTGCTATACAGTGCTGCGCTAGTTTAACGGACAATTGCACGCAATACGGTACATAAATGAAAATTATGTCCTTTTTTTCCACACAAATAGAGCTTTCTTTTGGTGGTATTTGATCACCTGTGCACTTTTTATTTTTGGCGCTATAAACAAAAACATTTTGAAGAAAAAATTTTTCTTAGAAAAAAACAATATTTTCTCATTTCAGTCATAAAAAATATCCAAAAAAACTAAAATTTAGCCATAAATGTAGGCCAAAATGTATTCTGCTACATGTTTTTGGTTACAAAAAAAAAATCACAGTAAGTGTGTATTTATTGCTTCGTGTGAAAGTTATAGCGTCTACAAACTATGGTATAGATAATGGAATTTACACAGCTTTTACTTTCTGACTGCCCATCACATTTCTTGAGGTGCTAAAATACCAGGATAGTACAAACACTCTCAAATGACCTCTTTTCGCAAAGTAGACACCCTAAGCCAGTGATGGCGAACCTTTTTGAGCCCAAGTGCCCAAACTGCAACACAAAAACAACTTTTTTATTTCAAAGTGCCAACACTGCAATTAACCACTTGCCTACCGGGCACTTCTACCCCCTTCCTGCCCAGGCCAATTTTCAGCTTTCAGTGCTGTTGCACTTGACAATGACAATTGTGCGGTCATACAACACTGTAACCATATGAAATTTTTATCATTTTTTTCACACAAATAGAGCTTTTTTTGGTGATATTTAATCACCACTGGGTGTTTTATTTTTTGCACTATAAATGAAAAAAGAGCAAAAAATTCAAAACAAAAAAGGTTTTCTTTGCTTCTATTATACAATTTTGCAAACAGGTAATGTTTCTTCTTTGATATGCGTTGGTGAGGCTGCACTGATAGGCAGTACTGATGGGCACTGATGAGGTGGCACAGATAGGTAGCACTGATGAGGCGGCACTGGTGGGCATTGATGAGGAGGCACTGTTGATGCACTAATATGCAGCAATGATGGGCACTGATAAGCGGCACTGACTGATAGCACCAACTGGAGGCACTGACAGACGGCACTGACCGGTGGCACTGCTGGGCATCATTGATGGATGACACTGATGGGCAGCACTGATGGGCAACACTGCTGGGCACTGACAGCCAGCACTACTGGGCAGCACTGACCGGTGGCACTGCTGGGCAGCACTGATGGGCAACACTGCCTGGCACTGATGGGTGACACTTCTGGGTACTAATGGATGACACTGCTGGGCACTGCTGAACGCCACTGATAATCAGTGCCCTGATTATTAGTGCAGATCTCTACTGTCACCTTTGCCGGTTATCTGCAGTACTTTCTTCAATCTGTGACAGCGTGAAGAAAGTGCAGCCGATAACCGGCAACTGTATTTACATTGTGATCTGCTGTGTCATTTGATACAGTTGATCACGTGGTAAAAGGCTGCTGTGATTGGCCTTTTACCTTATCACGTGATCAGCTGTATCCGTAGGACACAGCGATCTCCGGCAGCGCAGGGTGTGTGCCACTGGGTTCGCGTTCTGGGACGCCCTCCCAGAACTAGACAACCGTGCTGTAGCCATCTTTCGGCTATAGCATGGTTGGCAAGCACCTCTTACCTCTGGCAGTGTCAGTGTGGCTTCCAACCCAGCAGCTCATTCCCATCCACGCTAAACATGTCGCCGCTGGCCCCGGAGCAGTGTGGGAGCCTCTTCCTCTCTTCCACGCCCATCCCCGGCTACATCCACCCTGGTGCCAGAGCCGCATAGGAGCCGTTTTCCTCTCGTCCACGCCCACCCTGGCCCCAGAGACATGTGGGAGATGTAGTTCAATGGGGGTCCAGTGCGGATGAGATCTGGATGGCCGGTCAGTGTGCGTGGTCCATGTGCGCTCATCTTCCTCTTCTTGCTGGCGTGCCCACTGAGATGGCTCTGCGTGCCAGCTCTGGCACGCGTGCCATAGGTTCGCCATCACTGCCCTAAGCTATCTCCTGAGAGGCATATTGAGTCCATGGAAGATTTATTTTTTTTCCCACAAGTTTCTGGAAAATGACAAAAACATTTTGATTTTTTTTTTACACAAATTAAAACAAATCAGGTGAACAGTGTAGGAATTACAACAGTTTGCATATGTGCCTCCCACTTGTTAAGGGACCAAAAGTAATGGGACAATTGACTTCTCAGCTGTTCCATGGCCAGGTGTGTGTTATTCCCTCATTATCCCAATTACAAAGAGCCGATACAAGGTCCAGTGTTCATTTCAAGTGTGCTTTTTGCATTTGGAATCTGTTGCTGTCAACTCTCAAGATGAGATCCAAAGAGCTGTCACTATCAGTGAAGCAAGCCATCATTAGGCTGAAAAAACAAAACAAACCCATCAGAGAGATAGCAAAAACATTAGGCGTGGCCAAAACAACTGTTTGGAACATTCTTAAAAAGAAGGAACGCACTGGTGAGCTCTGCAACACCAAAAGACCCGGAAGACCACGGAAAAACACTGTGGTGGGTGACCGAAGAATTCTTTCCCTGGTGAAGAAAACACCCTTCACAACAGTTGGCCAGATCAAGAACACTCTCCAGGAGGTAGGTGTATGTGTGTCAAAGTCAACAATCAAGAGAAGACTTCACCAGAGTGAATACAGAGGGTTCACCACAAGATGTAAATCATTGGTAAGCCTCAAAAACGGGAAGGCCAGATTAGAGTTTGCCAAACGACATCTAAAAATGCCTTCACAGTTCTGGAACAACATCCTATGGACAGATGAGACCAACATCAACTTGTACCAGAGTGATGGGAAGAGAAGAGTATGGAGAAGGAAAGGAACTGCTCATGATCCTAAGCATACCACCTCATCAATGAAGCATGGTGGTGGTAGTGTCATGGCGTGGGCATGTATGGCTGTATATTTTTTGATGATGTGACTGCTGAAAAAAGCAGCAGGATGATTTCTAAAGTGTTTCGGGCAATATTATCTGCTCATAATCAGTCAAATGCTTCAGAACTCATTGGACGCCGCTTCACAGTGCAGATGGACAATGACCCAAAGCATACTGCAAAAGCAACCAAAGAGTTTTCTAAGGGAAAGAAGTAGAATGTTATGCAATGGCCAAGTCAATCACCTGACCTGAATCCGATTGAGCATGCATTTCACTTGCTGAAGACAAAACTGAAGGGAAAATGCCTCAAGAACAAGCAGGAACTGAAGACAGTTGCAGTAGAGGCCTGGCAGAGCATCACCAGGGATGAAACCCAGCGTCTGGTGATATCTTTTCGTTCCAGACTTCAGGCTGTAATTGACTGCAAAGGATTTGCAACCAAGTATTAAAAAGTGAAAGTTTGATTTATGATTATCATTCTGTCCCATTACTTTTGGTCCCTTAACAAGTGGGAGGCACATATGCAAACTGTTGTAATTCATACAACGTTCACCTGATTTGGATGTAAATACCCTCAAATTAAAGCTGACAGTCTGCAGTTAAAGCACTTCTTGTTCGTTTCATTTCAAATCCATGGTGGTGGTTTATAGAGCCAAAAATGTTAGAATTGTGTCGATGTCCCAATATTTATGGACCTGACTGTATTTCTCGCACAAGTCATGGGTATATGTGGAATTACACCCCAAAATACATTCTGCTACTTCTACCGAGTGTGGGGATACCACATGTGTGAGACTTTTTGGGAGCCTAGCCACATACAGGAGCCTGAAATCCAATGACCACTTTGAAAGCCTGAAGGTGCGTAACTTCCTCATTTCACTTCCTCAATACCGATCACAGTTTCGAAGGCCCTGACATGCCAGGATAACACCAAACCCCCCCCCCCAAATGACCCCTTTCTGGAAAGTAGACACCCCAAGGAATTTAAAAAGAGGCATGGTGAGTATTTTGCAGATCTCATTTTTTATCACAAGGTTTTGAAATATAAAAAAAGAATAGAAAAAATATGTTTTTGTTTTTTTTCTTCATTTTCCAAAAACTTGTGGCAACAAATGAGATCTGCAAAATACGTACCATGCTTCTTATCAAATTCCTTGGGGTGTCTACTTTCCAAAAAGGTGTCATTTAGGGGGGTTAGGTGCTATCTTGGCATTTCAGGGCCTCCGAAACTGTGACAGGTAGTCTGGAAGTGTAATGAGGAAATAAAGCCCTTTAAAAGCCTGAAGGTGCTTATTGGATTTTGGACTTTCAAAAAAACAAAAGGGACCAACAATCTGTGTATGAAAAAAAACAGAAAACCATCAGCCAGATCAAAAAACTATAAAACAACCGGCTGCAAGTGGCATCTATCCTAACAGGGTGCATGGAATTGGTGAGATGCGTCTGTGATTTTATTTATTACTCCCACATCACGGACAGCACATCATGCTATTATCAGACCTTTAGATCTCATTTTTATAGAACATTTTCTCATGTATCCTGTCCATTTAGGCTCAGTTAAGTATTAAGACAGCTGCAATATAACCACCTCATGGTAAACTAAAGTAACCCCATATCCACCCTATTAGATTGGAAGCTCTTATGAGCAGGGTCCTTTCAATACTCTTTGTTTTTTATTGTATTGTAACTGGACCAGCTCCCGTTATATTGTAAAGTGCTGCACAAACTGTTGGTACTATATAAATCCCGTATAATAATAATAACAATAATAATAGTTACAGATTGTCCCAATAACCTATATTCCATTTCCAAACAAAGTTTGTCTAAACCAATTAAAATATATCTATATCATTAATAACATTGTTAAATGCAGTCTCATTAACAGTACAAAGACAGTTCACGGGCCTTAACCATCAAATCTGTGAAACTTTGACTACAGTAACGGAGTACAACTGAATCAGAGAGCGGAATAGAAAAGGTTTTTCTGTAGGGATTTCTAGTAAAGGTAATAGTAGGCATCTTAAGGTGTTGGGTCTTAGGCGGGACCAACCATTCGAAAAGTGAATAAAACAGAATATAGATAGGATACAGACCTTTGATCCCACACAGCCCAAAGCTCCCAACTGTCCCTAATTTTGAGGGACTGTCCCTCATTCGGTACCAAAGTTCCTCTGTCCTGCTTTCCTCCTCATTTGTCTCTCATTTTGGTCTGATCTATATAGTTGTAGATAAAATGCACCACTTAGCTATCAAAAAGTGTTACACAGGGGGGCGTGTCCAAGATGGCGCCGGGAGCAGATGTTTCTCCCTGAGGCTCCGGCACCCTGATCCTCCATCCGTTGCCATCCGGGGTACGGAGGACGCCCACAACGGATCCCCGGCTGCCAAGACCTTGCTCGACATCCGAGGAGGGGTGTCGGGTTCCTCTGCCCCTTTTCTGAGCATCTGGGGCGCGGGGCGGATTATGGCCTACCGCGGCGTGTGAAGCCGCGGTGTTTCCTAGATCCGCGGCTGGAGCGGATCGCCGCCGCGGCCGGACCGCCGCACTGCCGCCCTGCCCACCAGCCTCTGGACACAGGTCAGCTAGTGGGTTCCCCTGATCCTCCTGGTGGCCCTGTGGACTACACATTATCCCTGCAGGATCCCAGCAAGATACTGGGGATCTGATCTGCTGCAGGAATGGTGCTGGATGGGGGAAGGAATCTCTCTTAATAACCCCCTTCCCCAGTGGATAGATCAGGGGTGTCTGGGATATTTTTTGACAGCCTCTACACAGTCTGCATACCCGGCCTATGTACCATAACCATCTACATTTCACTGACTGTAGCATTATGTTAAACCTTCTGTGAATAGCTCCCCGGTGGGGGACACGTACACGAGCCAAGGGGGAAATGCCAGAGTGACCTCCCTGTGCCGTGCCACCGAGACATTCTTCTCGGCCTTTGGGCTTTTACACCCTAACATATCACTTCAATAGTCTGAGGGTGCCTTGGAAACCTGTGGACCACTCTCGGCAATGCACCGCACTCCCCGCACTAAACTTAAACACCGGGCCCGACAGCAATCCCCTTCGCAGGGCCACATCGCTAAACTGATACCTAGCCTGCCTGAGCCTGATGATAACACCCAACTTCCAGGTGACCCTGAGTCTGACGGCGATAGTCAGCGGCAATTCCCATCGGGGATGGCTGATTCTCTTGAACACAATCCCGAAACCTTGCTACACAAATTTCATGCTATAGTGCGAGAGGAGATTACTGCTGCCTCACGTAAATTATCTTCTGATCTGGCGAGAGGCCTAAAGGAGTTGGGCCTTCGCGCCCACCAATTGGAACAACGTATGGATCTGGCGACTACAGTTTTGGAGGGTCACGAACAAGAAGTGGAGGATTTACATGCTGAGCTGGACACTTTGAAAGATAAGTTGGAGGATGCTGAGAATAGAGCTCGCAGGGATAATCTCCGCATCCGCGGAATCCCGGAGGCAATCACTGATTTGCAGGGCACTGCAACTGCTCTTTTCCAGGAGCTGGCCCCTGAGATCCCTATGGAACGTCTGGAGTTTGACCGTATCCATAGAGCTCTAGCACCTAAGCCCACGGAGGGTCCTCCCAGAGACATTATAATTAAATTCCACTTTTATCGCACTAAAGAACGTCTACTGCAGGCGGCTCGGAACCGTTCGGTTTTGGAGTTTCAAGGTCACTCTGTTCATCTGTTTGCGGATCTGTCCCCAGTCACGATTGCCAAACGTCGTACCGTGAGACCTTATCTTCAGATTCTTCAGTCAGCTGATATCAAGTACAGATGGGGCTTCCCTTTCAAGCTTTCATTCTCCTTTCAAGGTCGTCAATTCCAGGCTTCTTCGCCAGCGGATCTTCGGCGTCACTTTCGGGAGCTCAACTTGGAGTTGCCACAATCCCAGAGTGAGGAGACTTTAATACCTACGCGTCATCGAAATTCCCAGTCTTCGCGTAAATCTCCTCCTAGTCAAAGTGGTTCACAGGCCCTTCGATCCCTACAGGCCCAGCGCTTTCAGGAAATCTCTGCGACTTGATGTTTAGAAGCTGGCCGCCAGTATGTAGCTTAGTCCCATGTGGATTTTTTTTTTTTTTTTTTTGCTGCCACTCTCTAGACTTGAATCTAGATCTGTTCAGGGATTTCATATTTCCGGGTGTTTTATCTCTTCCAATCAAGAGTGGATGTTACTTTTCCCTGCATTGATTGGTTGAGATCTCTATTGTCCTGCGAGTTTTGGATTGCCTATTCACAGGTGTATTAGCCTTAGTTGTTTGTATAATATTTTTACATTTTATATTAATGCCGAGTTGTTCCGATGGATGGTCGTGTCCCCCATCGAGCTGGCTAGCGGTCTGGTCTTCTGTCCCGCCCGCTACCTAGCCTTTATGTGGGTGTTTTACCCACAGTTGATTACTATATTGTTTGAATCAATCTCCATGCTTTACAGATATCTTGCTTGTATATTAGAGGTCTTCTTGTCCTCTCCTCTCTTTTTCGTTTCTTTCTCTTTGTCCTTTGTTATGTATGTCTTGTGTTTTTGTAAAAAAAAAATTTCCAGGGCTGCCGGGGATCGTGGTGGATTTAATCTTCCTTTCTTTTAGATCGCCATGTCGTTGAACTGGTTATCACTGAATGTCCAGGGGACGAACTCTACACAGAAACGGGTAAAGATATTTAAGTTTCTACGGGCTCGCCAAGTTGACATTGCTTGTTTGCAAGAAACCCACTTCTCCACTACCTCTGCCCCAAAATATTTTGATGCACGTTACCCTCAGATATTTCAGGCTACTGGTCCCACTAAACAGAGAGGCGTATTGGTTGCCTTCCATAGTAAAACTCCGTTTGTCTGTGTGAGGCGTATTGCTGATCCCAATGGCAGATACCTTTTGCTCCAGGGCACGATCCATGGAATAGATGTTACCATAATGTCCTACTACGCTCCTAACGTCAACCCCGGACCTTTTCTGTCACACCTATGTTCTCTCCTGGCCACACATCAAAGGGGTACGCTTCTGATGGCTGGGGATTCAAATTTAGTGCTAAATCTTGCACTGGATAAATATCCAGCGGAGCGCTCTGACCCTTCCACATCAGCGAAGTCCTTTGTACGGACGTTAATTACCCATGATCTGGTAGATTTATGGCGTGAATTTCATCCTCAGGGGAAAGACTACACTTATTATTCACACCCTCATCATTCTCATTCCAGAATTGATCATGCCTTCGTTTCACGTAAACACCTCACTTTGGTTCGTTCCATTTCTATCCTAACGGTCCCATGGTCAGATCATGAGCCTATTTTGGTAGTCTGTCGATCTCTCCTTTGTAGGCCTACCTTCTCTTCGTGGATAATGAATGACTCCTTGCTTTCGCTGAAGGAGATTCAGACGGAGCTACATCGGAAGTCTCAGGAATATTTTCAATTAAACTCGGGTTCTGTCTCTTCTTCAGTAACTTTGTGGGAAGCGTACAAGGCAGTTCTTAGGGGACATATTATCCAAATAGCTGCAAGGCGAAAGAAGGAAAGACAGCTTAAACAACGTCAGTTGGAATCGAAGTTAGCTTCCGCGTCAGCCCAGTTTAAACAGTCATCTTCTCCGTCCAATCGTAGACTGTTGGATCAGGCTCGTTTGGAATTGGACCTGTGTTTAACAGATGAGGCTGAGCGCTCCTTACGTTGGACTCGCCAGAAGTGGTATAGCAAAGCAAACAAACCAGACTCTATGTTGGCCCGTAGACTGCGTTCTTTTGTGCAACACCCCAAACCGATATCTTTACGTACTCGTCGCAATACCCTTACGAGCAACCCTGTAGCGGTTTTAGAGGAGTTCCGGCACAGACTAGCTAAACTTTACTCTGATCCCACCTGGGCTGACCCCCAGTCTATTTCTGACTTTCTATCTAGTTTGCCCTTACCTACTTTAACGTCGGCCCATAAGGATTTGATGGACCGTAATATCCAAGTATCTGAGGTTTTGCAATGTATAACAGAACTGAAAACGGGCAAACGCCCAGGTCCTGATGGATACACGGCACTATATTATAAGAAATTAGCTGATGTGCTCGCTCCCCACCTTGCCGCTATGTTTAATGCGGTGAAGGGAGGTTCGAATTTTTCCCCGGACTCCTTAACTGCTAATGTGGTTATGATCCCTAAACCGGATCGAGATCACTCTTCCTGGGCTAATTATAGGCCTATCTCTCTTATCAATATCGATATGAAGATTCTTACTAAGATTTTGGCTACTCGATTGAATTCCTTCCTTTCTCGTCTGATCAAAAAGGACCAGGTGGCATTTGTTCCCCACAGGCAGGCCGGCGATGCTATCAGACGTATTTTACAATTGCAACATATGGCCCATACTCGTAAAATCGACATGATGCTCTTATCCTTAGACATTAATAAGGCCTTCGACACTTTATCCTGGCCATATCTCCTGTCGGTCCTCCACCGTTTTGGCTTTGGCCCTTCCTTCTTACGATGGATCTCTTCGCTATATACATCCCCTCAAGCGAAGCTTAGATACTACGGATTTGAGTCTTCTACATTCTCGGTTGCCAGAGGTACTAGACAGGGTTGTCCGCTTTCCCCTTTACTTTTTATCCTAGCTTTGGAACCGTTGGCAGAAGCCATCCGTATACATCCTGATATTAAGGGAATTGATGTGGCAGGCTCCCAACATAAATTGTCGTTGTTTGCGGATGACATATTATTGTCAATATCGAATCCGGGGGTTACTTTGCCTAATTTGCTCGCAGTTCTCGATTCCTTTGCCACCCTCTCAGGTTTACATGTCAATCCAGCTAAATCAAGAGCTATGTCGGTTACCCTCCCACCATCACTATTGACTACTTTGAAGCAAACGTTCCCTTTCCAATGGCTTTCGGCCTTACCATATCTAGGAATTAAGCTTACCCCGACATATGATGGACTGTATCAGGCTAACTTTCCCACTGTCTTTCATGAGTTGACCGAGCTATTGTCCTCTTGGTCTCATTTCCCGCTATCGTGGTTCGGCAGAATTAATGCAATCCGTATGACCTATCTCCCTAAACTACTTTACCTATTTCGTGTTCTGCCAGTTTCAGTACCTTCGCATATATTGCGTATACATCAGCGAAAACTTTTGTCCTTTATTTGGAACTCCTCTCGACCCAGAATTAGCAAACATATCTTATTCGCGCGGCGGAGTGCGGGCGGGTTATCTGTTCCAAATCTCCAGTCTTACTATTTGGCGGCTAACATTGCCCCTTTAGCTCATATTCATGCATCTCACCATTTCCCCCTGTGGGCTGTAGTAGATATGATGGATTCTCACCCGATACCGCTCTGCTCCTTACCATGGCTCCCTATATCCCAACGTCCATCTACCCTTAGCCCAACGCTGACGCTTTCGCTTCGTCTTTGGGATTCTATCAAATACTCCGCTGGCCTTATCTCTCCTCACCTGCCTCTGATACGTCTATTGCATAACCCATTATTCCCTCCGGGGAAGGATAATCCTAGACAGTTTGCCTGGTGGCAGGCGCATGGTTTTTATGATGTTCACTCACTCCTATCTCCCACTAGAATAATTACCTTTGACACTCTGCGTTCTTCTTATAACATTCCTCTCCGAGAACATTTTGGTTATCTTCAGCTTCGTCACTTTATTCATACTCTAATACGTACGCATCCAGGACCTTATCGTCTATCCCCTTTTGAAAGCCAGTGCAGACATAGACCTCATGCTCCGGGTCTGATCTCCTTGATTTATTCTTCCATTATATCTTATAGAACCCCTCCGGTTCGTTCCTATCATCAGCGTTGGCAGTCTGAATTAGGGGGGACCTTGGATCAACAGGACTGGCAGAACATGACCCAAACACTATCTAAGTGTTCCAGGAATGTCATTATCCTTGAGAATGCCAACAAAATTCTATACCGATGGTATTATACGCCTGCTCGTTTAGCTAGTTTTATCCCTACCTATTCCCCGGTCTGATTTCGGGGATGCCAACAATTGGGCACCATGGCCCACATTTGGTGGACTTGCCCTAAAGAAAGCAGGTTATGGATTAGGGTGTATGCTCTCCTCCGCACTATTCTTCATACAGACATTAAGCGTAACCCGTATGAAGCGCTTCTGTTTAAACCACTAGAGGGCCTTCTCCGCTCTGAACGGCAGCTAAAATCACACTTATTTATGGCAACTAAATTGACAATTGCGAGGTCTTGGAAGACTCCTGTCCTTAGCTTTGAGGCTGTCAAAAATCGGATGAACTTCATAATGGTTAATGAGAAATTGACGGCCATACTGTTGGATACCCATACAAAATTTCTGCAGATATGGCGTCCCTGGCTGGATATAGCTCAACCCTCGAGATTCGACCAGTCCCTTCTGTCGATATGAGGATGGATTTTGCTGTGATCCCCTTGGAGCCCCTCCCTTACCCTTTTTTTTTTTTTTTTTGTGTTGTGTGTGTGTTGTCCGTGTCTCTCTACTATTTGTCTTTTTCTACTCTCCTGTTTAATCTGTCCTTAAACATATTTTACGGATTGTGCCTGCTGTTTTCTGCGCTACATCCGCAATACTATTTCTGCAATCTAGATTTTTTTATAAACTCTAGGTCATGAACATGTACTGTTTTTTGGTGAGGCCTCTTTTCGTGCCTCTCCCGTTTTCTATAATGTTGATGTAGCAAAACTTCCCTTTAGAGCAGCGGTTCTCAACCTGGGGGTCGCGACCCCTTTGGGGGTCGAACGACGCTTCCACAGGGGTTGCCTAAGACCATCGGAAAACACATATTTCCGATGGTCTTAGGAACCGAGACACCTCTCCTCGCCGCCGCCGCCGTCTCCAGGTGTGGGCGGGATGACATGTCGCCAATGTCATCTGGACACACCTCGAGATCAATCCTCGCCTGTGATTGGCCGCCGGCACTGTAGCTCAGGCACACAGGCGGCCAATCACCGGCAAGGAGGTGGAGCTTGGAGAGGAGGGGCCAAGCGGCACCGCGAAGATCGAGCGAGTGAAGAGGAGGAGAGCGGCCGGAGAAGGAAGACAGCTGACAGGTAAGTGTCTGTACCATGGGAGAGAGAGGGAGCGAGCGAGCCCAGGCTGGAGCAGGGGTCTGCAAGGTAAGTATCACTGGTGTCAGTGGGAATAGTGCCCCATCATTGGTGTCACTAATACCAATGATGGGGCACTATTCCTCCCACTGACACCAAGGATGGGGCACTATTCCTCCCCCCACTGACACCAATGATGGGGCACTATTCCTCCCCCCACTGACACCAATGATGGGGCACTATTCCCCCCACTGACACCTATGATGGGGCACTATTCCTCCCACTGACACCAATGACGGGGCACTATTCCTCCTACTGCAAAATTACAGTTATGAAGTAGCAACGAAAATAATTTTATGGTTGGGGGTCACCACAACATGAGGAACTGTATTAAGGGGTCGCGGCGTTAGAAAGGTTGAGAACCACTGCTTTAGAGTTTACATTATCATTGACCCACAAAGGTTTGTTACCCGTTCCCTTCCAATCCTTTCCCCCATCCTTTCCCTTAGGGCACCTATGTAAACTTTTCAGATTATGCTTTTATTGATGCATGCCTTGAACCAGCTTCCCTTCATTTAATACAATTTGTAAATGTTGGTCATTGAATTTTTGCTTTGACTGTCTGTTTATCTTTGCTTACTATTCAATAAAGCTCTTTGTAAAAGAAAAAGTGTTACACAGTGCTAAACTTTTCATCCAATTTCTAAATATGTGCAAGGAGGAGGATTAGGGGGGATATGTGCAAGGTTGAGAGATTTGTGGGGTGGATATGTGCAAGGAGGAGGGATTGCGGATATGTGTAAGGAGGGGGTTGTGGGGGGGTTGTACAAGGAGGTGGGATTGGGGGGGATATGTTCAAGGTGGAGGGAGTAGGTGGGATATGTGCAAGGAGTAAGGATTGGGGGGGATACGTGCAAGGAGGAGGAATTAGGGGGGATACGTGCAAGGAGGGGGGAATAGGGGGGATACGTGCAAAGCGGAGCGTTTAGGGGGGGACATGTGCAAGGAGGAAGGATTGGGGGGATACGTGCGAGGAGGAGAAATTAGGGAGGATATGTACACTGTACACTGTCCTACAAACGAATGACCCCTGTAGACTGCCCTATAAACCGCTGATTCTATCCTCTGCCATGCTGGCCCACTGTACACTGCCCTACTGACCTCACATCCACTGCCCCCCCCCCCCCCCCGAGATTTTGTACTGCACCCCTACATCAGACAGTCTACATTCGGCCCTGCCCACCGTACAATGTTCCGGTCAACAACCTTCAGACTCCCTAAGCAGCTTGACTGCATCAGAGTAAAAGGATATGTCCACCTGAGATATCCTGTACACAGGCAATAAAACTCAGCTACCCGAAGAACTGGTTAAATACAAAACTGCTGTGTGAATGGCATTGACAGGCTGCACCGTATATGTTATGTATGATTTTGGCCATTGCTACACTTTAATGCTACAGTCCAGACATCAGAACTACTGAACCTGTTTTGGCTGTTTGAGCAAAAATTCCTACACAAACACTGCAAATTCTGGAGCAAAGCCATCACAGGAGAGAGAAGGCTGTGATAGCTGCAAAGAGGTGGCCAACTCCATATTAACACCCATGGTTTTGGAATAGGGCGTCCAACAAGCTCATATGCATGGCCAGGTGTCTACAAACATCTGGCCATATTGTATATGGTTAGAAAAATATAAATCTAAGTACTCATTTGTGTAAAGCTGAACTCCAGGCAAACATCTAGACAGATTCAATACATACATGGAGCTACCTAAATATTTGTATTTCTGTCCAGTCAGTCCTGGGATTTAGACAGCTCTGCCACACAGCGCAGCCCCATCCAGCAAGGAAGAACACCTGATTTTACTCTAACTTGTTCTTCCCCAACCTGTGACTGGACAGTAAAGGAGAAGCAGCGCTGTAATAAACTCATCTCTCTGTCACTTCTGCTTCACCATCCCCCCCCCTTCTCCCCGAAGCTCCGCTGTACAGCATCTGCAAGAAGCTGATACAAGGTCAAATCAAGGTACTTACTCTGCTTACATTAAAAAATACAATAAATGACATTTTAACTGCTTACCTATAGCTCTATAGCAGATATACTGCTACAGGGCAGCCATTCTGCGCAGAATCAGGTAAATATACGTGATTTCGCATTTCTGGGTAGGGGCACACGTGTGTGCCACCCTAACCGCGATGCAAATGGTTGCAGCGGATGTCAATCACCGGGTTCCGGACGCCGATTCTCAGTGTGTAAACAACACAGATCTCTCTCCTGTCAGCATGGACATGCTGCTTTCTCTCTCTGCACAGCATGTCTCCCTAGTAAAACAGCACACAGTGGAAGCAAAACACAACACACAGTTAGGCCTTTGATCGCCCCAGATGTTAACCCATTCCTGCCCAGGGTCATTAGTACAGCGTCAGTGCTTTTTATTAGCACCGATAACTGTATTAGTCTCATTGAGGTGTCAGTGGCCGTCAGTTCCCACTCAGTGTCAGAATGCCCGCCACAGTCCCGTTATAAGTCACTGATCGCACCATTACTAGTCTAAATAAAAAAAAATTCCAGTATATATACTGCCATTTGTAGACGCTACAACTTTCACGTAAACCAATAAACTACTGGGTTCGCAAACACTTTAATTTCAGTGGAGTGCAGGGGAGACATTAAGAATCTAATAGACCCCCAAAGTTTCCTTAAAGAGAACCTGCCACCTCATATACAGTATGCTAACACATAGGAGGCCTGGCATCCCTTCCAGGGGGTTGATGGCACAATCTCACCTGTTATATTTGACCAGAAAACTGAGTCATATAAAGTGTCTGTGTACACTAACATTATCTGTAGTGTATGCTTTTACTAAACATAAAGGGTTTAATAAACCATTATGCTAATATCGTATGACATAAAAAAAATGTAGACTAACACTGTTTATCCTCCAGGGTCTCTGCTTTCAGAAAATATAGAAGGTGTTGGGGGTTTTAACGAATCTTTAGGTCTAGAATGTGCATTTTAATGTGTATTCAAAAAATGAAAACGGGATAAAAGGCTGTGGCAGTGAAAGGGTTACATCATGGGACTTGGCTGAGAATAACTGTCACTTTTTGAAAATGAGGCTGCGGCTTGTTTATCACGTGTGCAGCTTGTTTATTGCAGTGCCTGCCAGCAGGAGCTCATGGGATCGCAAACAGCAAATCGCTTCGGCTTAACAGAAATGCATAAATAAATTCAACAAATTTCCTTTTGTGGATTAACAATGGCCGCGGCCTTTATTATTGGTTTACCCATTACATATTATAAGAATTATAGTTCATAACAACATAAGAATCTGTCATTTATGTGTCAAATAACAAAATAGCATAGCTATTGTAGGGGGCCCCAGATTTCTAGAATGTTCTGTGACTACAGTAGGTTTCCAGGCCCCCCAAACCCAGCAGTCACAAGGCTCCCCCAAATTCAAATCTTTACCGGACTTTTGGGGGGGGCCTGGAAACCGTTGTTGCTGCGATCACATGACCACAGGGGGGCCTTAGAACTGCTTCCCCCTTTGTTTGGCATTGCGGAGAGAGAGATTGTGGAGGACAGAAGTGTGTGATTTTGCTCGTGATTCTAGCGATTCCTGCTCTATTTCCAACTGTATCTATTTCCAACTGTATTCCTATACAGGATTGAGGATCGTCTGACTCTAATTTATCATCCTTAGAGTTCGGATCACTTACCGCTCTATTTCATTGTATTTAGAGTGCAGGATTGTCTGACTCCATATCCCACCTTTGGAGTCGGGGACAATTCATTTTCCAGTTCAGAGGGGCTGAGTACATTTCTGATTGTGTGACTATTATCATCACTAGAGTCATATCCATAGGAAATTTTCAGACTCCTCCATCATCAGAGGTGAGGTCTGTCTACATCAACCAGACGATGAAGACAACCACACAGAAAATGGGAGATGGACAACTAGCGACAACAAGTAGGTTTTCTAGTTCATTGTAGCATTGTGTAGTTAGTAAACAGGTTCAGCACACCATACAGCCCAAGTGTACATTACAGCAAGCAGTTCATATGGTGACCTCTCTGCTGCCGACTGCTAAGATGGGGGGAAGGGGGGAACCAGAGAAAAGCTTCTCCATGGCTGCACAAAGCAGTGCAGGATCTGGCGAAGGAGTTCTGTTCTCCTGTCTGCTGCCAATTGCTGAGAAAAGGTGGGGGCAGAGGTGAGGAGAGTGACAAAACCGCAGGAAAGGTGCGAAGACCACATGAAATGGCCTGGTGGGCCGGATTTGGCCCCCGGGCCTTGTGTTTGACACATGTGAGGTAGACAGACAGGTATACGTGAACCCGGTTTTTCTCAGGATAATGCCTTTCTGCTTTTATGGATCCTCTGACAGGGTCAATAGAAGAGGATTTTCAATGTTCACATTTAGGACTCATTCACACGGGCAAATGCTTATTTTCTGGTTTAGGTTCTTGCTGGCAGAGCTAGTAGAAGATTCTGTGTAAAATATGGGCCTAAAATACCTGTATTTAGACGCATTCATACGTACACTCTGCAGATCTGTGTGGTCCCGGAAAAAGCCGTGTCCTACTTTTTTGTGCACAGCTAAATGCTGCACACATTTTTGCATGCGGGGCTCATTCACATGGGTAGATTTTCTGCATGAACAAAAAGGTCTTTGCTGGCAGATCTAGAAGATCTTGCATGAAATACGTGCCTAAAGTACTTGCATTTATACTTGTACATGTGTAAAATCTTCAGATCTTTGGGGGTAATCTCTGCAGCTGTGTCCTACTTTTTTGGGCCTGACCAAGGGCTCATTCACACTAGAATGCAGTGCGGGAGAGCCGCGGTCCCTCGCGACTTCCCGCACACCATTCCAATCGCAATGCCCTTGCGATCTGCTGAGTGGCTCAGTTAAAAGTTAACGATGTCCAAAGAGCAGGTCAGAAATGCATTGCATTTGCCCACGCTGGCCCATGTCAATTTGCATGGCACTTTCTGCCAGTGCGGGCAAATGTGTTTCAAAAAGTAGTGCATGCACTCATTTTGGTGTGGCATGGTACAATTTCAGCCCATTCAAATGAATGGATTTGAAGTCGCGCTGCACAGAGCTGCAGATGACTTGCACAGCAATGCACAGCACGTTCCTGAGCAATTCAGCTCGGGCATACTGTGAACCGGCCCAAAATGCAGTACATATTTTGAGTTGTGGACGCAGGTGTATGGGCTCAGTAAATACTATAGTTCTGAGTTTTGATGCGCACAAAACTATACACCGTACGGATCTAAACGCAGTGTTTTTCACTTCCCGTGTGAATTAGCCCTGACTCAAGGACTGTTTATGGGATGGCCAGACAAGTCAACCCTTCAAATCTGATACAATCTGGGGGCTTGTACCTGTTTATTGATGAATATTAGGAACAAATGTCATTCAAATGAACATTTCACTTTTATTTTTCTGCTGTTGTAATTCTTTTCTAATATTGTGTATTCTTACAGGTGGGACAACATGGTCTACAAAAAAACCACATCCCTTGGTAAACCAACATTATCAACGGAATTCAATGAAAAGAATAAGACCATCGTGGGACAACAACCAGGATGACAACCCACAGAAGAAGTTTCAGAGACTTCACCCCAATGCAGACTGGCTCCCAAAATTGGGCCTTAGCAAGAAGGACAGGGCTGACATTGAGGATGGAAAGACTGTCTCGTCTCATGTTGCCCAGGCTGCAGTCGCTATACTGAGAAATCAGTTTAAAGAAAAGGAAGGTCATCCGTGTGTAAGATCTGTTGGCATACATGTCACACCAGTGTTAAAGCCCACTATACAGTTACACTACGACTGGCATGTCGGACATGTGTTTGTATCTGCCTGTAATGGCAAAACGGTAGCGATGGCAGACACCGATCTTGCTATTGATTATAGATCATCACTTAGCTTCCAACAGATGAAAAAAAGCTATTCATCTCTTCTGAATGACCCACTAAACTGCATTCAATATCAAAATGTGCAGCAGCAGGAAGCTAATGGTAACAGCTGTGTGATGTACTCAATTGCCAATATGTTTGAGATGTTGACCCCTGGAGGCAATCCAGAGTGTACCTACAACAAACATCTCTTAAGACCTCATTTCATCAAGTGTCTGGAAAATGGGAGATTTACAGAGTTTCCCAAAGTGCGCAAACCTTCATCACCACCAAGTTTCAAATGCTACAAATCCAGCTTTTGAGCATACCAGCATGGACTATGCTGGTTCTAGATGGTGAGACCGTTTCACAACTTCACTGTTGAGTGCAAGTCTGTACATTATGGCATTCAGGCATACAGAGTCAATCAGCTACTTGCTTAATAGGCTGGACCTGTATTATGCCCGCCAGATAATGGATAGACAGGCTCCGGTGATGGAGTGCTGTCAGGGACTGCGGGTCTCGCAGCGGCGCACAGGTCTGCACATACACAGATTGCCTAGGTGCACTAATGTGCAGGCCCTAGGACCTGGGCGTCGGCAATTGCACCAATGACTGTGCAGGGCGCACTATTTAAACTGGCCAGACGGTGACTAGGTTGCCGCAAGGTCTAGTTCCTGTACCCGTGTTCTGAAGTGTGTTCCTTTTGCCGATCCTGCTTGTCCTGATTTGTGTTGACCTTCTCCTGCTCTGACCCCCGGCTCGTCCCTGACTACTCTCCTGCCTGTTGTATATTACTATTGGACCTCCCGTTGCTGAACCTTGGCTCGTGACCCGGCTGCTCTCTGTCTACTGTTTGGTACCTACCTGCCTCCACCGTTACCGACCTGGCTAGTCTGACTACGCTCATTCCTGACTGTCATCCATCCATCCCGCTCGGGACCTGGACTTGTCAGCCTCTTCACAGCAGGCTCACCCCCCGGCACGTACCCTCGGCGGGACCCCTCTACCACAGCTGGGTGCACTCAGGGGTCGCGACCTGGTTTCAGTCTCGCACAAAGTCCATCCCCACCATAAGGGGCTCTGGTGAAAAGGCAGACTGCTACTTAAACTCCGCATCCTGGGGAATCCCGTTCTGTGGATCACTAGAGATTCCGAAGACAAGTGTGCCTGACAAGTGCAAGTCTATACATTATGGACTTCGGGCATACAGAGTCAATCAGCTACCTGCTTAGTAGGCTGGACCTGTATTATGCCTGCCAGATTATGGATAGACAGACTCCAGTGATGGTCATGAGGATATAGAGCATAGCGGCATACCTACTACAGTTATTACCTCTTGGAGGTATCTAGGTTGCCCCGCACTACTTGCTCTCCTCTCTTGTGGTGGAACTATACCTGTGGATCCATATTCCATGTATTTCTGTACCTATGTGGACTGTTCTTATAAGCCGGATATAAAAGTTGATTGGAGAGGGGAAAACATATAAAGAAGTGCAGAAAATGATAGGCTGCTCAGCTAAAATAATCGCAAATGCTTTAAAATGGCAACCAAAAACTGAAAGACGTGCTAGAAAGCAAAAAACTACCATTCGAATGGATAGAAGAATAGCCAAAATGGCAAGGACTCAGACAACAATCAGCTCCAGGAAGATCAAAGAAGGTCTAAAGTTACCTGTGAGTACTGTTACAATTAGAAGACGCCTATGTGAAGCCAAGCTATCTGCAAGAAACCCCCGCAAAGTCCCACTGATGAAAAAAAGACGTGCTAAAGAGGTTACAATTACAAATTACAAAGAGCACATTAACTGGCCTAAAGAGAAATGGCGCAACATTTTGTGGACTGATGAAAATACGATTGGTTTTTTTGGGTCTACTGGTGAGACCGTTTCACAACTTCACTGTTGAGTGCAAGACTGTACATTATGGTATTCAGGCATACAAAGTCAATCAGCTACTTGCCTATTAGGCTGGACCTGTATTATGCCCGCCAGATTATGGATAGACAGGCTCCGGTGATGGAGCACAAGTCTGTACATTATGGCATTCAGGCATACAGAGTCACTCAGCTACTTGCTTAATAGGCTGGACCTGTACAATGCCCGCCAGATTATGGATAGACAGGCTCCGGTGATGGAGTGCAAGTCTATACATTATGGCATTCAGGCATACAGAGTCAATCAGCTACCTGCTTAGTAGGCTGGACCTGTATTATGCCCGCCAGATTATCGATAGACAGGCTCCAGTGATGGTCATGAGGATATAGAGCATAGAGGCATACCTACTACAGTTATTACCTCTTGGAGGTATCTAGGTTGCCCCGCACTACTTGCTCTCCTCTCTTGTGGTGGAACAATACCTGTGGATCCATATTCCATGTATTTCGGTACCTATATGGACTGTTCTTATCAGCCGAATATAAAAGTTGATTGGAGAGGGGAAAACGTATAAAGAAGTGCAGAAAATAATAGGCTGCTCAGCTAAAATAATCGCAAATGCTTTAAAATGGCAACCAAAAACTCAAAGACGTGCTAGAAAGCGACAAACTACCATTCGAATGGATAGAAGAATAGCCAAAATGGCAAGGACTCAGACAACAATCAGCTCCAGGAAGATCAAAGAAGGTCGGTCTAAAGTTACCTGTGAGTACTGCTACAATTAGAAGACGCCTATGTGAAGCCAAGCTATCTGCAAGAAACCCCCGCAAAGTCCCACTGATGAAAAAAAGACATGTGCTGAAGAGGTTACAATTTGCCAAAGAGCACATTAACTGGCCTAAAGAGAAATGGCGCAACATTTTGTGGACTGATGAAAATACGATTGGTTTTTTTGGGTCTACTGGTGAGACCGTTTCACAACTTCACTGTTGAGTGCAAGACTGAACATTATGGCATTCAGGCATACAAAGTCAATCAGCTACTTGCCTATTAGGCTGGACCTGTATTATGCCCGCCAGATTATGGATAGACAGGCTCCGGAGAGGGAGTTCAAGTCTGTACATTATGGCATTCAGGCATACAAAGTCAATCAGCTACTTGCCTATTAGGCTGGACCTGTATTATGCCCGCCAGGATATGCATAGACAGGCTCCGGAGAGGGAGTTCAAGTCTGTACATTGTGGCATTCAGGCATACAGAGTCAATCAGCTACTTGCCTATTAGGCTGGACCTGTATTATGCCCGCCAGGATATGCATAGACAAGCTCCGGAGAGGGAGTGCAAGTCTGTACATTGTGGCATTCAGGCATACAGAGTCAATCAGCTACTTGCCTATTAGGCTGGACCTGTATTATGCCCGCCAGATTATGCATAGACAGGCTCCGGTGATGGAGTGCAAGTCTATACATTATGGCATTCAGGCATACAGAGTCAATCAGCTACTTGCTTAGTAGGCTGGACCTGTATTATGCCCGCCAGATTATCGATACACAGGCTCCAGTGATGGTCATGAGGATATAGAGCATAGCGGCATACCTACTACAGTTATTACCTCTTGGAGGTATCTAGGTTGCCCCGCACTACTTGCTCTCCTCTCTTGTGGTGGAACTATACCTGTGGATCCATATTCCATGTATTTCTGTACCTATATGGACTGTTCTTATCAGCCATATATAAAAGTTGATTGGAGAGGGGAAAACATATAAAGAAGTGCAGAAAATGATAGGCTGCTCAGCTAAAATAATCGCAAATGCTTTAAAATGGCAACCAAAAACTCAAAGACGTGCTAGAAAGCGACAAACTACCATTCGAATGGATAGAAGAATAGCCAAAATGGCAAGGACTCAGACAACAATCAGCTCCAGGAAGATCAAAGAAGGTCTAAAGTTACCTGTGAGGACTGTTACAATTAGAAGACGCCTATGTGAAGCCAAACTATCTGCAACAAACCCCCGCAAAGTCCAACTGTTGAAAAAAAGACGTGCTGAAGAGGTTACAATTTGCCAAAGAGCACACTGACTGGCCTAAAGAGAAATGGCGCAACATTTTGTGGACTGATGAAAATACGATTGGTTTTTTTCGGTCTACTGGTGAGACCGTTTCACAACTTCACTGTTGAGTGCAAGACTGAACATTATGGCATTCAGGCATACAAAGTCAATCAGCTACTTGCCTATTAGGCTGGACCTGTATTATGCCCGCCAGATTATGCATAGACAGGCTCCGGAGAGGGAGTGCAAGTCTGTACATTATGGCATTCAGGCATACAGAGTCAATCAGCTACTTGCTTAATAGGCTGGACCTGTATTATGCCCGCCAGATTATGCATAGACAAGCTCCGGAGAGGGAGTGCAAGTCTGTACATTATGGCATTCAGGCATACAGAGTCACTCAGCTACTTGCCTATTAGGCTGGACCTGTATTATGCCCACCAGATTATGCATAGACAGGCTCCGGTGATGGAGTGCAAGTCTATACATTATATACATTATGGCATTCGGGGGGGGGGGTACAGTATGTTCTCCTTACATATTCACATGAGAAGGGGCTTCCAGATTCCGAGGGGGCTCATCCTCACCTCTTTCCTGGCCTGCCAGGCTGCATGCATAAATTAGAGCCTGGTATGGATTTTGGGGGTAGGGAGGACATCATGCCATTTTTTTAGGGACTGACCAGAGAGGGATTACTTTGACGCAGTTGGCCAGCTTAAACATGTATTGCAATGCATGTGAACTAAAAATCCCTGTTTTTATGCAAAGTTTTCATTCAGAATTTTTAAATTTTACTGGAAATGACATCCTACACATAGCTTCCAGGTTCTTTCTATTTAGAGGAGATCAGCAAATGCATATTTACTATTCTCTATGCCTTCTAACCAACGACACCCACAGGTGGTACAGTGGAGCCTGGGAAACATGGTGGAGGGGAAGTGGGGGCACACTTCCAGGGTCACAGAAACCAATCAGGTGCCTGTACAGACATCCGATTGCTTACATTAGAAAGCCAACAGTTGGCATGTGGAGTGCACACACACCACAAGCTGCTGCTGGAATGTGTGCAAAACTCCTTGCTGCCGTCGATGTAAGGCATACAGCACTGGCAGTAAAAAGGTTAGCCCATTTGTTTCAAAAGCATAAAATAATACCAATGTATTTGTTAGTTTATTTTGTTCTGGACATTAACACTGACATTTTAGAGATAGGCAACTCCTATCCTCATATTCATTAGTGGTTCCAAATGAATAATAACTACTGTAGTAGGGAACAGACACAAAAAGATACACTCAGCATCTCTCCAAATCACTGTTCTGTTTATTCGGCGCATTTGAAGTTTTTTTATACACATAATTACGTAGGTATCACATTAATATTACAATAGTACTTTTATGGTAAGAAGGGGCGTTACATAGGCAGGCTAATTTCTAATCAGGACTTGAAGGCATGCAAACGTAATCAAAACATTATTAGTGCCATGTGCACAATGAGTGCAGTGTGCAATACGTAGGTAAAGCATACGAAATAGAATCGATTTTGTACACAATTTACACATTTCCTTTACAATCTCCCCTCTTTTGATCAATAGTTTACATTCTGATCACAGACTACACCTATCATGTCCTTTAACCTGGAACCTCCTTCCATTTAGGAGCAACTAGTCCCGGCCTAGGAGGCAAATGCCACTGTAGAGAATCTAATAGCTGAGAGCAGCTATATCATTACAAATGACCTTTAATTGGGACTAAAACGTACAGAAAAAACAAATGATTGATAAGAAATATTTACAGAATAATTGGCTGTACACTCAGTTCCTGTGGCCAGAATGGCCTTGTAGCTTTATTGTGGACATGCTGACTTATCAGCATAGTTACATACAGACAATTCTACATAAAATGGAAGATATATAAAAGACAACATGACTTTCACATGGCTGAACTACTTTTCAAATCACATTTAATATACATATATCCCTTACTAATATATTTATTAAAGCATTTGAAACCATGGGTCGCAAACATACACCAGACTGTGATTCCAAACACAGAGATACTTTCATGTAGTCATTTTTGCAGTGTCTGGTGTGTGACTTTTCCTTCACGTTTTGTAAACCGTACATGAAATAGACACTGTATTGATTCCTCCAACCACTTCCTTATATATGTATATATACATATACATATATATACACATATATATATATATATAATATACATACATACATACATACATATACACAAACACACATACACACACTTTGCAGCCAAAGTGAACCTTATTGGCATCCCAGTCTCAATCCGTAGGGTTCAGTATTGAGTTGGCCCACCCCTTACAGCTATAACAGCTTCAACTCTTCTGAAAAGGCTGTCCATGAGGTTTAGGAGTGTGTCTATGGGAATGTTTGACCATTCTTCCAGAAGCGTATTTGTGAGGTCAGGCACTGATGTCAGATGAGAAGGCCTGGCTCGCAGTCTCCGCTCTAATTCATCCCAAAGGTGTTCTATCGGGTTGGGTTTAAAACTCTGTGCAGGCCAGTCAAGTTCTTGCACCCCATACTCACTCATCCATGTCTTTATGGACTTTGCTTTGTGCACTGGTGCGCAGTCATGTTGGAACAGGAAGGGGTCATCCCTAAAGTGTTCCCACAAAGTTGGGAGCATGAAATTGTCCAAAATGTTTTGGTATGCCGACGCCTTAAGAATTCCCTTCACTGGAACTAAGGGGTCAAACCCAACCCCTGTAAAACAACCCCGTACCATAATCCCCCTCCTACGAACATTACACTTGGCACAATGCAGTCAGGCAAGTACTCTTCTCCTGGCGCAATTGCCAAACCCTGACTCGTCCATCGGATTGCCAGACAGAGAAGCGTGATTCGTCACTCCAGAGAACACATCTCCATCGCTCTAAAATCCAGTGGCAGCATGCTTTACACCACTGCATCAGACGCTTCAGTATTCGCTGACCCCGCTCTGTCATTTTACTTGGCCTACCACTTTGTGGCGGAGTTGCTGCTGTTCCCAGTTGCTTCCACTTTCTTATAATACCAATAGCAGTTGACGTGGAATATTTAGTTAGTAGCAAGGAAATTTCATGGATGGACTTATTGCACAGGTGACAGCCTATCACGGTACCACGCTTGAATTCACTGAGCTCTTGAGAGCGACCCATTCTTTCACAAATGTTTGTAGAAGCAGTCTGCATGCCTAGGTGCTTGATTTTATACACCTGTGGCCATGGAGGTGATTGGAACACCTGAATCCAATGATTTGGAGGGGCGTCCCAATACTTTTGGCAATATAGTGTATATCTCAATGGTTTGCTTTTTCCTACCATGCTCTTTGTGTAAGAACTCAAGTTTCATGTTCTAAAAGGACAGCCTTTTCCTGGCAATATTATCATTTCTCTTTGTTTGCTCTGATGTTAATTTTAGGTAGATAACACAAGTTCTTCGTTTCTATCTTACATATTTTCCTGATGTCACAACATAATATATGATAACAAGACACCCACGAGTCCTGAAAGAATTGAGCTCTGTCATTTCAAAGCCAACATCCCAATAAGTGTATATTGATTGCTTTGTGTGAAAGTTATAGCGTCTACAAACTATGGTATAGATACTGCAATTTACGCCATTTTTTTGCTATACAGTGCTGCGCTAGTTTAACGGACAATTGCACGCAATACGGTACATAAATGAAAATTATGTCCTTTTTTTCCACACAAATAGAGCTTTCTTTTGGTGGTATTTGATCACCTGTGCACTTTTTATTTTTGGCGCTATAAACAAAAACATTTTGAAGAAAAAATTTTTCTTAGAAAAAAACAATATTTTCTCATTTCAGTCATAAAAAATATCCAAAAAAACTAAAATTTAGCCATAAATGTAGGCCAAAATGTATTCTGCTACATGTTTTTGGTTACAAAAAAAAAATCACAGTAAGTGTGTATTTATTGCTTCGTGTGAAAGTTATAGCGTCTACAAACTATGGTATAGATAATGGAATTTACACAGCTTTTACTTTCTGACTGCCCATCACATTTCTTGAGGTGCTAAAATACCAGGATAGTACAAACACTCTCAAATGACCTCTTTTCGCAAAGTAGACACCCTAAGCCAGTGATGGCGAACCTTTTTGAGCCCAAGTGCCCAAACTGCAACACAAAAACAACTTTTTTATTTCAAAGTGCCAACACTGCAATTAACCACTTGCCTACCGGGCACTTCTACCCCCTTCCTGCCCAGGCCAATTTTCAGCTTTCAGTGCTGTTGCACTTGACAATGACAATTGTGCGGTCATACAACACTGTAACCATATGAAATTTTTATCATTTTTTTCACACAAATAGAGCTTTTTTTGGTGATATTTAATCACCACTGGGTGTTTTATTTTTTGCACTATAAATGAAAAAAGAGCAAAAAATTCAAAACAAAAAAGGTTTTCTTTGCTTCTATTATACAATTTTGCAAACAGGTAATGTTTCTTCTTTGATATGCGTTGGTGAGGCTGCACTGATAGGCAGTACTGATGGGCACTGATGAGGTGGCACAGATAGGTAGCACTGATGAGGCGGCACTGGTGGGCATTGATGAGGAGGCACTGTTGGTGCACTAATATGCAGCAATGATGGGCACTGATAAGCGGCACTGACTGATAGCACCAACTGGAGGCACTGACAGACGGCACTGACCGGTGGCACTGCTGGGCATCATTGATGGATGACACTGATGGGCAGCACTGATGGGCAACACTGCTGGGCACTGACAGCCAGCACTACTGGGCAGCACTGACCGGTGGCACTGCTGGGCAGCACTGATGGGCAACACTGCCTGGCACTGATGGGTGACACTTCTGGGTACTAATGGATGACACTGCTGGGCACTGCTGAACGCCACTGATAATCAGTGCCCTGATTATTAGTGCAGATCTCTACTGTCACCTTTGCCGGTTATCTGCAGTACTTTCTTCAATCTGTGACAGCGTGAAGAAAGTGCAGCCGATAACCGGCAACTGTATTTACATTGTGATCTGCTGTGTCATTTGATACAGTTGATCACGTGGTAAAAGGCTGCTGTGATTGGCCTTTTACCTTATCACGTGATCAGCTGTATCCGTAGGACACAGCGATCTCCGGCAGCGCAGGGTGTGTGCCACTGGGTTCGCGTTCTGGGACGCCCTCCCAGAACTAGACAACCGTGCTGTAGCCATCTTTCGGCTATAGCATGGTTGGCAAGCACCTCTTACCTCTGGCAGTGTCAGTGTGGCTTCCAACCCAGCAGCTCATTCCCATCCACGCTAAACATGTCGCCGCTGGCCCCGGAGCAGTGTGGGAGCCTCTTCCTCTCTTCCACGCCCATCCCCGGCTACATCCACCCTGGTGCCAGAGCCGCATAGGAGCCGTTTTCCTCTCGTCCACGCCCACCCTGGCCCCAGAGACATGTGGGAGATGTAGTTCAATGGGGGTCCAGTGCGGATGAGATCTGGATGGCCGGTCAGTGTGCGTGGTCCATGTGCGCTCATCTTCCTCTTCTTGCTGGCGTGCCCACTGAGATGGCTCTGCGTGCCAGCTCTGGCACGCGTGCCATAGGTTCGCCATCACTGCCCTAAGCTATCTCCTGAGAGGCATATTGAGTCCATGGAAGATTTATTTTTTTTCCCACAAGTTTCTGGAAAATGACAAAAACATTTTGATTTTTTTTTTACACAAATTAAAACAAATCAGGTGAACAGTGTAGGAATTACAACAGTTTGCATATGTGCCTCCCACTTGTTAAGGGACCAAAAGTAATGGGACAATTGACTTCTCAGCTGTTCCATGGCCAGGTGTGTGTTATTCCCTCATTATCCCAATTACAAAGAGCCGATACAAGGTCCAGTGTTCATTTCAAGTGTGCTTTTTGCATTTGGAATCTGTTGCTGTCAACTCTCAAGATGAGATCCAAAGAGCTGTCACTATCAGTGAAGCAAGCCATCATTAGGCTGAAAAAACAAAACAAACCCATCAGAGAGATAGCAAAAACATTAGGCGTGGCCAAAACAACTGTTTGGAACATTCTTAAAAAGAAGGAACGCACTGGTGAGCTCTGCAACACCAAAAGACCCGGAAGACCACGGAAAAACACTGTGGTGGGTGACCGAAGAATTCTTTCCCTGGTGAAGAAAACACCCTTCACAACAGTTGGCCAGATCAAGAACACTCTCCAGGAGGTAGGTGTATGTGTGTCAAAGTCAACAATCAAGAGAAGACTTCACCAGAGTGAATACAGAGGGTTCACCACAAGATGTAAATCATTGGTAAGCCTCAAAAACGGGAAGGCCAGATTAGAGTTTGCCAAACGACATCTAAAAATGCCTTCACAGTTCTGGAACAACATCCTATGGACAGATGAGACCAACATCAACTTGTACCAGAGTGATGGGAAGAGAAGAGTATGGAGAAGGAAAGGAACTGCTCATGATCCTAAGCATACCACCTCATCAATGAAGCATGGTGGTGGTAGTGTCATGGCGTGGGCATGTATGGCTGTATATTTTTTGATGATGTGACTGCTGAAAAAAGCAGCAGGATGATTTCTAAAGTGTTTCGGGCAATATTATCTGCTCATAATCAGTCAAATGCTTCAGAACTCATTGGACGCCGCTTCACAGTGCAGATGGACAATGACCCAAAGCATACTGCAAAAGCAACCAAAGAGTTTTCTAAGGGAAAGAAGTAGAATGTTATGCAATGGCCAAGTCAATCACCTGACCTGAATCCGATTGAGCATGCATTTCACTTGCTGAAGACAAAACTGAAGGGAAAATGCCTCAAGAACAAGCAGGAACTGAAGACAGTTGCAGTAGAGGCCTGGCAGAGCATCACCAGGGATGAAACCCAGCGTCTGGTGATATCTTTTCGTTCCAGACTTCAGGCTGTAATTGACTGCAAAGGATTTGCAACCAAGTATTAAAAAGTGAAAGTTTGATTTATGATTATCATTCTGTCCCATTACTTTTGGTCCCTTAACAAGTGGGAGGCACATATGCAAACTGTTGTAATTCATACAACGTTCACCTGATTTGGATGTAAATACCCTCAAATTAAAGCTGACAGTCTGCAGTTAAAGCACTTCTTGTTCGTTTCATTTCAAATCCATGGTGGTGGTTTATAGAGCCAAAAATGTTAGAATTGTGTCGATGTCCCAATATTTATGGACCTGACTGTATTTCTCGCACAAGTCATGGGTATATGTGGAATTACACCCCAAAATACATTCTGCTACTTCTACCGAGTGTGGGGATACCACATGTGTGAGACTTTTTGGGAGCCTAGCCACATACAGGAGCCTGAAATCCAATGACCACTTTGAAAGCCTGAAGGTGCGTAACTTCCTCATTTCACTTCCTCAATACCGATCACAGTTTCGAAGGCCCTGACATGCCAGGATAACACCAAACCCCCCCCCCCCCCCCCCAAATGACCCCTTTCTGGAAAGTAGACACCCCAAGGAATTTAAAAAGAGGCATGGTGAGTATTTTGCAGATCTCATTTTTTATCACAAGGTTTTGAAATATAAAAAAAGAATAGAAAAAATATGTTTTTGTTTTTTTTCTTCATTTTCCAAAAACTTGTGGCAACAAATGAGATCTGCAAAATACGTACCATGCTTCTTATCAAATTCCTTGGGGTGTCTACTTTCCAAAAAGGTGTCATTTAGGGGGGTTAGGTGCTATCTTGGCATTTCAGGGTCTCCGAAACTGTGACAGGTAGTCTGGAAGTGTAATGAGGAAATAAAGCCCTTTAAAAGCCTGAAGGTGCTTATTGGATTTTGGACTTTCAAAAAAACAAAAGGGACCAACAATCTGTGTATGAAAAAAAACAGAAAACCATCAGCCAGATCAAAAAACTATAAAACAACCGGCTGCAAGTGGCATCTATCCTAACAGAGGGTGCATAGAATTGGTGAGATGCGTCTGTGATTTTATTTATTACTCCCACATCACGGACAGCACATCATGCTATTATCAGACCTTTAGATCTCATTTTTATAGAACATTTTCTCATGTATCCTGTCCATTTAGGCTCAGTTAAGTATTAAGACAGCTGCAATATAACCACCTCATGGTAAACTAAAGTAACCCCATATCCACCCTATTAGATTGGAAGCTCTTATGAGCAGGGTCCTTTCAATACTCTTTGTTTTTTATTGTATTGTAACTGGACCAGCTCCCGTTATATTGTAAAGTGCTGCGCAAACTGTTGGTACTATATAAATCCCGTATAATAATAATAACAATAATAATAGTTACAGATTGTCCCAATAACCTATATTCCATTTCCAAACAAAGTTTGTCTAAACCAATTAAAATATATCTATATCATTAATAACATTGTTAAATGCAGTCTCATTAACAGTACAAAGACAGTTCACGGGCCTTAACCATCAAATCTGTGAAACTTTGACTACAGTAACGGAGTACAACTGAATCAGAGAGCGGAATAGAAAAGGTTTTTCTGTAGGGATTTCTAGTAAAGGTAATAGTAGGCATCTTAAGGTGTTGGGTCTTAGGCGGGACCAACCATTCGAAAAGTGAATAAAACAGAATATAGATAGGATACAGACCTTTGATCCCACACAGCCCAAAGCTCCCAACTGTCCCTAATTTTGAGGGACTGTCCCTCATTCGGTACCAAAGTTCCTCTGTCCTGCTTTCCTCCTCATTTGTCTCTCATTTTGGTCTGATCTATATAGTTGTAGATAAAATGCACCACTTAGCTATCAAAAAGTGTTACACAGGGGGGCGTGTCCAAGATGGCGCCGGGAGCAGATGTTTCTCCCTGAGGCTCCGGCACCCTGATCCTCCATCCGTTGCCATCCGGGGTACGGAGGACGCCCACAACGGATCCCCGGCTGCCAAGACCTTGCTCGACATCCGAGGAGGGGTGTCGGGTTCCTCTGCCCCTTTTCTGAGCATCTGGGGCGCGGGGCGGATTATGGCCTACCGTGGCGTGTGAAGCCGCGGTGTTTCCTAGATCCGCGGCTGGAGCGGATCGCCGCCGCGGCCGGACCGCCGCACTGCCGCCCTGCCCACCAGCCTCTGGACACAGGTCAGCTAGTGGGTTCCCCTGATCCTCCTGGTGGCCCTGTGGACTACACATTATCCCTGCAGGATCCCAGCAAGATACTGGGGATCTGATCTGCTGCAGGAATGGTGCTGGATGGGGGAAGGAATCTCTCTTAATAACCCCCTTCCCCAGTGGATAGATCAGGGGTGTCTGGGATATTTTTTGACAGCCTCTACACAGTCTGCATACCCGGCCTATGTACCATAACCATCTACATTTCACTGACTGTAGCATTATGTTAAACCTTCTGTGAATAGCTCCCCGGTGGGGGACACGTACACGAGCCAAGGGGGAAATGCCAGAGTGACCTCCCTGTGCCGTGCCACCGAGACATTCTTCTCGGCCTTTGGGCTTTTACACCCTAACATATCACTTCAATAGTCTGAGGGTGCCTTGGAAACCTGTGGACCACTCTCGGCAATGCACCGCACTCCCCGCACTAAACTTAAACACCGGGCTCGACAGCAATCCCCTTCGCAGGGCCACATCGCTAAACTGATACCTAGCCTGCCTGAGCCTGATGATAACACCCAACTTCCAGGTGACCCTGAGTCTGACGGCGATAGTCAGCGGCAATTCCCATCGGGGATGGCTGATTCTCTTGAACACAATCCCGAAACCTTGCTACACAAATTTCATGCTATAGTGCGAGAGGAGATTACTGCTGCCTCACGTAAATTATCTTCTGATCTGGCGAGAGGCCTAAAGGAGTTGGGCCTTCGCGCCCACCAATTGGAACAACGTATGGATCTGGCGACTACAGTTTTGGAGGGTCACGAACAAGAAGTGGAGGATTTACATGCTGAGCTGGACACTTTGAAAGATAAGTTGGAGGATGCTGAGAATAGAGCTCGCAGGGATAATCTCCGCATCCGCGGAATCCCGGAGGCAATCACTGATTTGCAGGGCACTGCAACTGCTCTTTTCCAGGAGCTGGCCCCTGAGATCCCTATGGAACGTCTGGAGTTTGACCGTATCCATAGAGCTCTAGCACCTAAGCCCACGGAGGGTCCTCCCAGAGACATTATAATTAAATTCCACTTTTATCGCACTAAAGAACGTCTACTGCAGGCGGCTCGGAACCGTTCGGTTTTGGAGTTTCAAGGTCACTCTGTTCATCTGTTTGCGGATCTGTCCCCAGTCACGATTGCCAAACGTCGTACCGTGAGACCTTATCTTCAGATTCTTCAGTCAGCTGATATCAAGTACAGATGGGGCTTCCCTTTCAAGCTTTCATTCTCCTTTCAAGGTCGTCAATTCCAGGCTTCTTCGCCAGCGGATCTTCGGCGTCACTTTCGGGAGCTCAACTTGGAGTTGCCACAATCCCAGAGTGAGGAGACTTTAATACCTACGCGTCATCGAAATTCCCAGTCTTCGCGTAAATCTCCTCCTAGTCAAAGTGGTTCACAGGCCCTTCGATCCCTACAGGCCCAGCGCTTTCAGGAAATCTCTGCGACTTGATGTTTAGAAGCTGGCCGCCAGTATGTAGCTTAGTCCCATGTGGATTTTTTTTTTTTTTTTTTTGCTGCCACTCTCTAGACTTGAATCTAGATCTGTTCAGGGATTTCATATTTCCGGGTGTTTTATCTCTTCCAATCAAGAGTGGATGTTACTTTTCCCTGCATTGATTGGTTGAGATCTCTATTGTCCTGCGAGTTTTGGATTGCCTATTCACAGGTGTATTAGCCTTAGTTGTTTGTATAATATTTTTACATTTTATATTAATGCCGAGTTGTTCCGATGGATGGTCGTGTCCCCCATCGAGCTGGCTAGCGGTCAGGTCTTCTGTCCCGCCCGCTACCTAGCCTTTATGTGGGTGTTTTACCCACAGTTGATTACTATATTGTTTGAATCAATCTCCATGCTTTACAGATATCTTGCTTGTATATTAGAGGTCTTCTTGTCCTTTCCTCTCTTTTTCGTTTCTTTCTCTTTGTCCTTTGTTATGTATGTCTTGTGTTTTTGTAAAAAAAAAATTTCCAGGGCTGCCGGGGATCGTGGTGGATTTAATCTTCCTTTCTTTTAGATCGCCATGTCGTTGAACTGGTTATCACTGAATGTCCAGGGGACGAACTCTACACAGAAACGGGTAAAGATATTTAAGTTTCTACGGGCTCGCCAAGTTGACATTGCTTGTTTGCAAGAAACCCACTTCTCCACTACCTCTGCCCCAAAATATTTTGATGCACGTTACCCTCAGATATTTCAGGCTACTGGTCCCACTAAACAGAGAGGCGTATTGGTTGCCTTCCATAGTAAAACTCCGTTTGTCTGTGTGAGGCGTATTGCTGATCCCAATGGCAGATACCTTTTGCTCCAGGGCACGATCCATGGAATAGATGTTACCATAATGTCCTACTACGCTCCTAACGTCAACCCCGGACCTTTTCTGTCACACCTATGTTCTCTCCTGGCCACACATCAAAGGGGTACGCTTCTGATGGCTGGGGATTCAAATTTAGTGCTAAATCTTGCACTGGATAAATATCCAGCGGAGCGCTCTGACCCTTCCACATCAGCGAAGTCCTTTGTACGGACGTTAATTACCCATGATCTGGTAGATTTATGGCGTGAATTTCATCCTCAGGGGAAAGACTACACTTATTATTCACACCCTCATCATTCTCATTCCAGAATTGATCATGCCTTCGTTTCACGTAAACACCTCACTTTGGTTCGTTCCATTTCTATCCTAACGGTCCCATGGTCAGATCATGAGCCTATTTTGGTAGTCTGTCGATCTCTCCTTTGTAGGCCTACCTTCTCTTCGTGGATAATGAATGACTCCTTGCTTTCGCTGAAGGAGATTCAGACGGAGCTACATCGGAAGTCTCAGGAATATTTTCAATTAAACTCGGGTTCTGTCTCTTCTTCAGTAACTTTGTGGGAAGCGTACAAGGCAGTTCTTAGGGGACATATTATCCAAATAGCTGCAAGGCGAAAGAAGGAAAGACAGCTTAAACAACGTCAGTTGGAATCGAAGTTAGCTTCCGCGTCAGCCCAGTTTAAACAGTCATCTTCTCCGTCCAATCGTAGACTGTTGGATCAGGCTCGTTTGGAATTGGACCTGTGTTTAACAGATGAGGCTGAGCGCTCCTTACGTTGGACTCGCCAGAAGTGGTATAGCAAAGCAAACAAACCAGACTCTATGTTGGCCCGTAGACTGCGTTCTTTTGTGCAACACCCCAAACCGATATCTTTACGTACTCGTCGCAATACCCTTACGAGCAACCCTGTAGCGGTTTTAGAGGAGTTCCGGCACAGACTAGCTAAACTTTACTCTGATCCCACCTGGGCTGACCCCCAGTCTATTTCTGACTTTCTATCTAGTTTGCCCTTACCTACTTTAACGTCGGCCCATAAGGATTTGATGGACCGTAATATCCAAGTATCTGAGGTTTTGCAATGTATAACAGAACTGAAAACGGGCAAACGCCCAGGTCCTGATGGATACACGGCACTATATTATAAGAAATTAGCTGATGTGCTCGCTCCCCACCTTGCCGCTATGTTTAATGCGGTGAAGGGAGGTTCGAATTTTTCCCCGGACTCCTTAACTGCTAATGTGGTTATGATCCCTAAACCGGATCGAGATCACTCTTCCTGGGCTAATTATAGGCCTATCTCTCTTATCAATATCGATATGAAGATTCTTACTAAGATTTTGGCTACTCGATTGAATTCCTTCCTTTCTCGTCTGATCAAAAAGGACCAGGTGGCATTTGTTCCCCACAGGCAGGCCGGCGATGCTATCAGACGTATTTTACAATTGCAACATATGGCCCATACTCGTAAAATCGACATGATGCTCTTATCCTTAGACATTAATAAGGCCTTCGACACTTTATCCTGGCCATATCTCCTGTCGGTCCTCCACCGTTTTGGCTTTGGCCCTTCCTTCTTACGATGGATCTCTTCGCTATATACATCCCCTCAAGCGAAGCTTAGATACTACGGATTTGAGTCTTCTACGTTCTCGGTTGCCAGAGGTACTAGACAGGGTTGTCCGCTTTCCCCTTTACTTTTTATCCTAGCTTTGGAACCGTTGGCAGAAGCCATCCGTATACATCCTGATATTAAGGGAATTGATGTGGCAGGCTCCCAACATAAATTGTCGTTGTTTGCGGATGACATATTATTGTCAATATCGAATCCGGGGGTTACTTTGCCTAATTTGCTCGCAGTTCTCGATTCCTTTGCCACCCTCTCAGGTTTACATGTCAATCCAGCTAAATCAAGAGCTATGTCGGTTACCCTCCCACCATCACTATTGACTACTTTGAAGCAAACGTTCCCTTTCCAATGGCTTTCGGCCTTACCATATCTAGGAATTAAGCTTACCCCGACATATGATGGACTGTATCAGGCTAACTTTCCCACTGTCTTTCATGAGTTGACCGAGCTATTGTCCTCTTGGTCTCATTTCCCGCTATCGTGGTTCGGCAGAATTAATGCAATCCGTATGACCTATCTCCCTAAACTACTTTACCTATTTCGTGTTCTGCCAGTTTCAGTACCTTCGCATATATTGCGTATACATCAGCGAAAACTTTTGTCCTTTATTTGGAACTCCTCTCGACCCAGAATTAGCAAACATATCTTATTCGCGCGGCGGAGTGCGGGCGGGTTATCTGTTCCAAATCTCCAGTCTTACTATTTGGCGGCTAACATTGCCCCTTTAGCTCATATTCATGCATCTCACCATTTCCCCCTGTGGGCTGTAGTAGATATGATGGATTCTCACCCGATACCGCTCTGCTCCTTACCATGGCTCCCTATATCCCAACGTCCATCTACCCTTAGCCCAACGCTGACGCTTTCGCTTCGTCTTTGGGATTCTATCAAATACTCCGCTGGCCTTATCTCTCCTCACCTGCCTCTGATACGTCTATTGCATAACCCATTATTCCCTCCGGGGAAGGATAATCCTAGACAGTTTGCCTGGTGGCAGGCGCATGGTTTTTATGATGTTCACTCACTCCTATCTCCCACTAGAATAATTACCTTTGACACTCTGCGTTCTTCTTATAACATTCCTCTCCGAGAACATTTTGGTTATCTTCAGCTTCGTCACTTTATTCATACTCTAATACGTACGCATCCAGGACCTTATCGTCTATCCCCTTTTGAAAGCCAGTGCAGACATAGACCTCATGCTCCGGGTCTGATCTCCTTGATTTATTCTTCCATTATATCTTATAGAACCCCTCCGGTTCGTTCCTATCATCAGCGTTGGCAGTCTGAATTAGGGGGGACCTTGGATCAACAGGACTGGCAGAACATGACCCAAACACTATCTAAGTGTTCCAGGAATGTCATTATCCTTGAGAATGCCAACAAAATTCTATACCGATGGTATTATACGCCTGCTCGTTTAGCTAGTTTTATCCCTACCTATTCCCCGGTCTGATTTCGGGGATGCCAACAATTGGGCACCATGGCCCACATTTGGTGGACTTGCCCTAAAGAAAGCAGGTTATGGATTAGGGTGTATGCCCTCCTCCGCACTATTCTTCATACAGACATTAAGCGTAACCCGTATGAAGCGCTTCTGTTTAAACCACTAGAGGGCCTTCTCCGCTCTGAACGGCAGCTAAAATCACACTTATTTATGGCAACTAAATTGACAATTGCGAGGTCTTGGAAGACTCCTGTCCTTAGCTTTGAGGCTGTCAAAAATCGGATGAACTTCATAATGGTTAATGAGAAATTGACGGCCATACTGTTGGATACCCATACAAAATTTCTGCAGATATGGCGTCCCTGGCTGGATATAGCTCAACCCTCGAGATTCGACCAGTCCCTTCTGTCGATATGAGGATGGATTTTGCTGTGATCCCCTTGGAGCCCCTCCCTTACCCTTTTTTTTTTTTTTTGTTGTGTTGTGTGTGTGTGTGTGTGTGTGTTGTCCGTGTCTCTCTACTATTTGTCTTTTTCTACTCTCCTGTTTAATCTGTCCTTAAACATATTTTACGGATTGTGCCTGCTGTTTTCTGCGCTACATCCGCAATACTATTTCTGCAATCTAGATTTTTTTATAAACTCTAGGTCATGAACATGTACTGTTTTTTGGTGAGGCCTCTTTTCGTGCCTCTCCCGTTTTCTATAATGTTGATGTAGCAAAACTTCCCTTTAGAGCAGCGGTTCTCAACCTGGGGGTCGCGACCCCTTTGGGGGTCGAACGACGCTTCCACAGGGGTTGCCTAAGACCATCGGAAAACACATATTTCCGATGGTCTTAGGAACCGAGACACCTCTCCTCGCCGCCGCCGCTGCCGCCACCGCCGTCTCCAGGTGTGGGCGGGATGACATGTCGCCCCTGTCATCTGGACACACCTCGAGATCAATCCTCGCCTGTGATTGGCCGCCGGCACTGTAGCTCAGGCACACAGGCGGCCAATCACCGGCAAGGAGGTGGAGCTTGGAGAGGAGGGGCCAAGCGGCACCGCGAAGATCGAGCGAGTGAAGAGGAGGAGAGCGGCCGGAGAAGGAAGACAGCTGACAGGTAAGTGTCTGTACCATGGGAGAGAGAGGGAGCGAGCGAGCCCAGGCTGGAGCAGGGGTCTGCAAGGTAAGTATCACTGGTGTCAGTGGGAATAGTGCCCCATCATTGGTGTCACTAATACCAATGATGGGGCACTATTCCTCCCACTGACACCAACGATGGGGCACTATTCCTCCCCCCACTGACACCAACAATGAGGCACGATTCCTCCCCCAAATGACACCAACGATGGGGCACTATTCCTCCCCCACTGACACCAAGGATGGGGCACGATTCCTCCCCCCACTGACACCAACGATGGGGCACAATTCCTCCCCCCACTGACACCAACGATGGGGCACAATTCCTCCCCCCACTGACACCAACGATGGGGCACAATTCCTCCCCCCACTGACACCAAGGATGGAGCACAATTCCTCCCCCCACTGACACCAAGGATGGGGCACTATTCCTCCCCCCCACTGACACCAAGGATGGGGCACTATTCCTCTCCCCACTGACACCAAGGATGGGGCACTATTCCTCCCCCCACTGACACCAATGATGGGGCACTATTCCTCCCCCCACTGACACCAATGATGGGGCACTATTCCCCCCACTGACACCTATGATGGGGCACTATTCCTCCCCCCACTGACACCAAGGATGGGGCACTATTCCTCCCCCCACTGACACCAAGGATGGGGCACTATTCCTCCCCCCACTGATATCAATGATGGGGCACTATTCCCCCCACTGATACCAATGATGGGGCACTATTCCCCCCACTGATACCAATGATGAGGCACTATTCCTCCCACTGATACCAATGATGAGGCACTATTCCTCCCACTGACACCAATGACGGGGCACTATTCCTCCCACTGACACCAATGACGGGGCACTATTCCTCCCACTGACACCAATGACGGGGCACTATTCCTACCACTGATACCAATGACGGGGCACTATTCCCCCCACTGACACCTATGACGGGGCACTATTCCTCCCCCCACTGACACCTATGACGGGGCACTATTCCTCCCCCCACTGACACCAATGACGGGGCACTATTCCTCCTCCCACTGACGCCTATGACGGGGCACTATTCCTCCTCCCACTGATACCAATGATGGGGCACTATTCCTCCTCCCACTGATACCAATGATGGGGCACTATTCCTCCTCCCACTGATACCAATGATGAGGCACTATTCCTCCCACTGACACCAATGACGAGGCACTATTCCTCCCACTGACACCAATGACGGGGCACTATTCCCCCCACTGACACCTATGACGGGGCACTATTCCTCCCCCCACTGACACCTATGACGGGGCACTATTCCTCCCCCCACTGACACCTATGACGGGACACTATTCCTCCCCCCACTGACACCAATGACGGGGCACTATTCCTCCTCCCACTGACACCTATGACGGGGCACTATTCCTCCTCCCACTGATACCAATGATGGGGCACTATTCCTCCTCCCACTGATACCAATGATGGGGCACTATTCCTCCTCCCACTGATACCAATGATGAGGCACTATTCCTCCCACTGACACCAATGACGAGGCACTATTCCTCCCACTGACACCAATGACGGGGCACTATTCCTACCACTGACACCAATGACGGGGCACTATTCCTCCCACTGACACCAATGACGGGGCACTATTCCTCCCACTGACACCAATGACGGGGCACTATTCCTCCCACTGACACCAATGAAGGGGGCACTATTCCTCCCACTGACACCAATGACGGGGCACTATTCCTCCCACTGATACCAATGACGGGGCACTATTCCTCCCACTGATACCAATGACGGGGCACTATTCCTCCCACTGATACCAATGATGGGGCACTAGTCCTCCCACTGACACCAATGAAGGGGGCACTATTCCTCCCACTGACACCAATGACGGGGCACTATTCCTCCCACTGACACCAATGACGGGGCACTATTCTTCCCACTGACACCAATGACGGGGCACTATTCCTCCCACTGACACCAATGACGGGGCACTATTCCTCCCACTGACACCAATGACGGGGCACTATTCCTCCCACTGACACCAATGAAGGGGGCACTATTCCTCCCACTGACACCAATGAAGGGGGCACTATTCCTCCCACTGACACCAATGATGGGGCACTATTCCTCCCACTGACACCAATGACGGGGCACTATTCCTCCTACTGCAAAATTACAGTTATGAAGTAGCAACGAAAATAATTTTATGGTTGGGGGTCACCACAACATGAGGAACTGTATTAAGGGGTCGCGGCGTTAGAAAGGTTGAGAACCACTGCTTTAGAGTTTACATTATCATTGACCCACAAAGGTTTGTTACCCGTTCCCTTCCAATCCTTTCCCCCATCCTTTCCCTTAGGGCACCTATGTAAACTTTTCAGATTATGCTTTTATTGATGCATGCCTTGAACCAGCTTCCCTTCATTTAATACAATTTGTAAATGTTGGTCATTGAATTTTTGCTTTGACTGTCTGTTTATCTTTGCTTACTATTCAATAAAGCTCTTTGTAAAAGAAAAAGTGTTACACAGTGCTAAACTTTTCATCCAATTTCTAAATATGTGCAAGGAGGAGGATTAGGGGGGATATGTGCAAGGTTGAGAGATTTGTGGGGTGGATATGTGCAAGGAGGAGGGATTGCGGATATGTGTAAGGAGGGGGTTGTGGGGGGGTTGTACAAGGAGGTGGGATTGGGGGGGATATGTTCAAGGTGGAGGGAGTAGGTGGGATATGTGCAAGGAGTAAGGATTGGGGGGGATACGTGCAAGGAGGAGGAATTAGGGGGGATACGTGCAAGGAGGGGGGAATAGGGGGGATACGTGCAAAGCGGAGCGTTTAGGGGGGGACATGTGCAAGGAGGAAGGATTGGGGGGATACGTGCGAGGAGGAGAAATTAGGGAGGATATGTACACTGTACACTGTCCTACAAACGAATGACCCCTGTAGACTGCCCTATAAACCGCTGATTCTATCCTCTGCCATGCTGGCCCACTGTACACTGCCCTACTGACCTCACATCCACTGCCCCCCCCCCCCCCCCCCCCCCCCGAGATTTTGTACTGCACCCCTACATCAGACAGTCTACATTCGGCCCTGCCCACCGTACAATGTTCCGGTCAACAACCTTCAGACTCCCTAAGCAGCTTGACTGCATCAGAGTAAAAGGATATGTCCACCTGAGATATCCTGTACACAGGCAATAAAACTCAGCTACCCGAAGAACTGGTTAAATACAAAACTGCTGTGTGAATGGCATTGACAGGCTGCACCGTATATGTTATGTATGATTTTGGCCATTGCTACACTTTAATGCTACAGTCCAGACATCAGAACTACTGAACCTGTTTTGGCTGTTTGAGCAAAAATTCCTACACAAACACTGCAAATTCTGGAGCAAAGCCATCACAGGAGAGAGAAGGCTGTGATAGCTGCAAAGAGGTGGCCAACTCCATATTAACACCCATGGTTTTGGAATAGGGCGTCCAACAAGCTCATATGCATGGCCAGGTGTCTACAAACATCTGGCCATATTGTATATGGTTAGAAAAATATAAATCTAAGTACTCATTTGTGTAAAGCTGAACTCCAGGCAAACATCTAGACAGATTCAATACATACATGGAGCTACCTAAATATTTGTATTTCTGTCCAGTCAGTCCTGGGATTTAGACAGCTCTGCCACACAGCGCAGCCCCATCCAGCAAGGAAGAACACCTGATTTTACTCTAACTTGTTCTTCCCCAACCTGTGACTGGACAGTAAAGGAGAAGCAGCGCTGTAAAAAACTCATCTCTCTGTCACTTCTGCTTCACCATCCCCCCCCCTTCTCCCCAAAGCTCCGCTGTACAGCATCTGCAAGAAGCTGATACAAGGTCAAATCAAGGTACTTACTCTGCTTACATTAAAAAATACAATAAATGACATTTTAACCGCTTACCTATAGCTCTATAGCAGATATACTGCTACAGGGCAGCCATTCTGCGCAGAATCAGGTAAATATACGTGATTTCGCATTTCTGGGTAGGGGCACACGTGTGTGCCACCCTAACCGCGATGCAAATGGTTGCAGCGGATGTCAATCACCGGGTTCCGGACGCCGATTCTCAGTGTGTAAACAACACAGATCTCTCTCCTGTCAGCATGGACATGCTGCTTTCTCTCTCTGCACAGCATGTCTCCCTAGTAAAACAGCACACAGTGGAAGCAAAACACAACACACAGTTAGGCCTTTGATCGCCCCAGATGTTAACCCATTCCTGCCCAGGGTCATTAGTACAGCGTCAGTGCTTTTTATTAGCACCGATAACTGTATTAGTCTCATTGAGGTGTCAGTGGCCGTCAGTTCCCACTCAGTGTCAGAATGCCCGCCACAGTCCCGTTATAAGTCACTGATCGCACCATTACTAGTCTAAATAAAAAAAAATTCCAGTATATATACTGCCATTTGTAGACGCTACAACTTTCACGTAAACCAATAAACTACTGGGTTCGCAAACACTTTAATTTCAGTGGAGTGCAGGGGAGACATTAAGAATCTAATAGACCCCCAAAGTTTCCTTAAAGAGAACCTGCCACCTCATATACAGTATGCTAACACATAGGAGGCCTGGCATCCCTTCCAGGGGGTTGATGGCACAATCTCACCTGTTATATTTGACCAGAAAACTGAGTCATATAAAGTGTCTGTGTACACTAACATTATCTGTAGTGTATGCTTTTACTAAACATAAAGGGTTTAATAAACCATTATGCTAATATCGTATGACATAAAAAAAATGTAGACTAACACTGTTTATCCTCCAGGGTCTCTGCTTTCAGAAAATATAGAAGGTGTTGGGGGTTTTAACGAATCTTTAGGTCTAGAATGTGCATTTTAATGTGTATTCAAAAAATGAAAACGGGATAAAAGGCTGTGGCAGTGAAAGGGTTACATCATGGGACTTGGCTGAGAATAACTGTCACTTTTTGAAAATGAGGCTGCGGCTTGTTTATCACGTGTGCAGCTTGTTTATTGCAGTGCCTGCCAGCAGGAGCTCATGGGATCGCAAACAGCAAATCGCTTCGGCTTAACAGAAATGCATAAATAAATTCAACAAATTTCCTTTTGTGGATTAACAATGGCCGCGGCCTTTATTATTGGTTTACCCATTACATATTATAAGAATTATAGTTCATAACAACATAAGAATCTGTCATTTATGTGTCAAATAACAAAATAGCATAGCTATTGTAGGGGGCCCCAGATTTCTAGAATGTTCTGTGACTACAGTAGGTTTCCAGGCCCCCCAAACCCAGCAGTCACAAGGCTCCCCCAAATTCAAATCTTTACCGGACTTTTGGGGGGGGCCTGGAAACCGTTGTTGCTGCGATCACATGACCACAGGGGGGCCTTAGAACTGCTTCCCCCTTTGTTTGGCATTGCGGAGAGAGAGATTGTGGAGGACAGAAGTGTGTGATTTTGCTCGTGATTCTAGCGATTCCTGCTCTATTTCCAACTGTATCTATTTCCAACTGTATTCCTATACAGGATTGAGGATCGTCTGACTCTAATTTATCATCCTTAGAGTTCGGATCACTTACCGCTCTATTTCATTGTATTTAGAGTGCAGGATTGTCTGACTCCATATCCCACCTTTGGAGTCGGGGACAATTCATTTTCCAGTTCAGAGGGGCTGAGTACATTTCTGATTGTGTGACTATTATCATCACTAGAGTCATATCCATAGGAAATTTTCAGACTCCTCCATCATCAGAGGTGAGGTCTGTCTACATCAACCAGACGATGAAGACAACCACACAGAAAATGGGAGATGGACAACTAGCGACAACAAGTAGGTTTTCTAGTTCATTGTAGCATTGTGTAGTTAGTAAACAGGTTCAGCACACCATACAGCCCAAGTGTACATTACAGCAAGCAGTTCATATGGTGACCTCTCTGCTGCCGACTGCTAAGATGGGGGGAAGGGGGGAACCAGAGAAAAGCTTCTCCATGGCTGCACAAAGCAGTGCAGGATCTGGCGAAGGAGTTCTGTTCTCCTGTCTGCTGCCAATTGCTGAGAAAAGGTGGGGGCAGAGGTGAGGAGAGTGACAAAACCGCAGGAAAGGTGCGAAGACCACATGAAATGGCCTGGTGGGCCGGATTTGGCCCCCGGGCCTTGTGTTTGACACATGTGAGGTAGACAGACAGGTATACGTGAACCCGGTTTTTCTCAGGATAATGCCTTTCTGCTTTTATGGATCCTCTGACAGGGTCAATAGAAGAGGATTTTCAATGTTCACATTTAGGACTCATTCACACGGGCAAATGCTTATTTTCTGGTTTAGGTTCTTGCTGGCAGAGCTAGTAGAAGATTCTGTGTAAAATATGGGCCTAAAATACCTGTATTTAGACGCATTCATACGTACACTCTGCAGATCTGTGTGGTCCCGGAAAAAGCCGTGTCCTACTTTTTTTGTGCACAGCTAAATGCTGCACACATTTTTGCATGCGGGGCTCATTCACATGGGTAGATTTTCTGCATGAACAAAAAGGTCTTTGCTGGCAGATCTAGAAGATCTTGCATGAAATACGTGCCTAAAGTACTTGCATTTATACTTGTACATGTGTAAAATCTTCAGATCTTTGGGGGTAATCTCTGCAGCTGTGTCCTACTTTTTTGGGCCTGACCAAGGGCTCATTCACACTAGAATGCAGTGCGGGAGAGCCGCGGTCCCTCGCGACTTCCCGCACACCATTCCAATCGCAATGCCCTTGCGATCTGCTGAGTGGCTCAGTTAAAAGTTAACGATGTCCAAAGAGCAGGTCAGAAATGCATTGCATTTGCCCACGCTGGCCCATGTCAATTTGCATGGCACTTTCTGCCAGTGCGGGCAAATGTGTTTCAAAAAGTAGTGCATGCACTCATTTTGGTGTGGCATGGTACAATTTCAGCCCATTCAAATGAATGGATTTGAAGTCGCGCTGCACAGAGCTGCAGATGACTTGCACAGCAATGCACAGCACGTTCCTGAGCAATTCAGCTCGGGCATACTGTGAACCGGCCCAAAATGCAGTACATATTTTGAGTTGTGGACGCAGGTGTATGGGCTCAGTAAATACTATAGTTCTGAGTTTTGATGCGCACAAAACTATACACCGTACGGATCTAAACGCAGTGTTTTTCACTTCCCGTGTGAATTAGCCCTGACTCAAGGACTGTTTATGGGATGGCCAGACAAGTCAACCCTTCAAATCTGATACAATCTGGGGGCTTGTACCTGTTTATTGATGAATATTAGGAACAAATGTCATTCAAATGAACATTTCACTTTTATTTTTCTGCTGTTGTAATTCTTTTCTAATATTGTGTATTCTTACAGGTGGGACAACATGGTCTACAAAAAAACCACATCCCTTGGTAAACCAACATTATCAACGGAATTCAATGAAAAGAATAAGACCATCGTGGGACAACAACCAGGATGACAACCCACAGAAGAAGTTTCAGAGACTTCACCCCAATGCAGACTGGCTCCCAAAATTGGGCCTTAGCAAGAAGGACAGGGCTGACATTGAGGATGGAAAGACTGTCTCGTCTCATGTTGCCCAGGCTGCAGTCGCTATACTGAGAAATCAGTTTAAAGAAAAGGAAGGTCATCCGTGTGTAAGATCTGTTGGCATACATGTCACACCAGTGTTAAAGCCCACTATACAGTTACACTACGACTGGCATGTCGGACATGTGTTTGTATCTGCCTGTAATGGCAAAACGGTAGCGATGGCAGACACCGATCTTGCTATTGATTATAGATCATCACTTAGCTTCCAACAGATGAAAAAAAGCTATTCATCTCTTCTGAATGACCCACTAAACTGCATTCAATATCAAAATGTGCAGCAGCAGGAAGCTAATGGTAACAGCTGTGTGATGTACTCAATTGCCAATATGTTTGAGATGTTGACCCCTGGAGGCAATCCAGAGTGTACCTACAACAAACATCTCTTAAGACCTCATTTCATCAAGTGTCTGGAAAATGGGAGATTTACAGAGTTTCCCAAAGTGCGCAAACCTTCATCACCACCAAGTTTCAAATGCTACAAATCCAGCTTTTGAGCATACCAGCATGGACTATGCTGGTTCTAGATGGTGAGACCGTTTCACAACTTCACTGTTGAGTGCAAGTCTGTACATTATGGCATTCAGGCATACAGAGTCAATCAGCTACTTGCTTAATAGGCTGGACCTGTATTATGCCCGCCAGATAATGGATAGACAGGCTCCGGTGATGGAGTGCTGTCAGGGACTGCGGGTCTCGCAGCGGCGCACAGGTCTGCACATACACAGATTGCCTAGGTGCACTAATGTGCAGGCCCTAGGACCTGGGCGTCGGCAATTGCACCAATGACTGTGCAGGGCGCACTATTTAAACTGGCCAGACGGTGACTAGGTTGCCGCAAGGTCTAGTTCCTGTACCCGTGTTCTGAAGTGTGTTCCTTTTGCCGATCCTGCTTGTCCTGATTTGTGTTGACCTTCTCCTGCTCTGACCCCCGGCTCGTCCCTGACTACTCTCCTGCCTGTTGTATATTACTATTGGACCTCCCGTTGCTGAACCTTGGCTCGTGACCCGGCTGCTCTCTGTCTACTGTTTGGTACCTACCTGCCTCCACCGTTACCGACCTGGCTAGTCTGACTACGCTCATTCCTGACTGTCATCCATCCATCCCGCTCGGGACCTGGACTTGTCAGCCTCTTCACAGCAGGCTCACCCCCCGGCACGTACCCTCGGCGGGACCCCTCTACCACAGCTGGGTGCACTCAGGGGTCGCGACCTGGTTTCAGTCTCGCACAAAGTCCATCCCCACCATAAGGGGCTCTGGTGAAAAGGCAGACTGCTACTTAAACTCCGCATCCTGGGGAATCCCGTTCTGTGGATCACTAGAGATTCCGAAGACAAGTGTGCCTGACAAGTGCAAGTCTATACATTATGGACTTCGGGCATACAGAGTCAATCAGCTACCTGCTTAGTAGGCTGGACCTGTATTATGCCTGCCAGATTATGGATAGACAGACTCCAGTGATGGTCATGAGGATATAGAGCATAGCGGCATACCTACTACAGTTATTACCTCTTGGAGGTATCTAGGTTGCCCCGCACTACTTGCTCTCCTCTCTTGTGGTGGAACTATACCTGTGGATCCATATTCCATGTATTTCTGTACCTATGTGGACTGTTCTTATAAGCCGGATATAAAAGTTGATTGGAGAGGGGAAAACATATAAAGAAGTGCAGAAAATGATAGGCTGCTCAGCTAAAATAATCGCAAATGCTTTAAAATGGCAACCAAAAACTGAAAGACGTGCTAGAAAGCAAAAAACTACCATTCGAATGGATAGAAGAATAGCCAAAATGGCAAGGACTCAGACAACAATCAGCTCCAGGAAGATCAAAGAAGGTCTAAAGTTACCTGTGAGTACTGTTACAATTAGAAGACGCCTATGTGAAGCCAAGCTATCTGCAAGAAACCCCCGCAAAGTCCCACTGATGAAAAAAAGACGTGCTAAAGAGGTTACAATTACAAATTACAAAGAGCACATTAACTGGCCTAAAGAGAAATGGCGCAACATTTTGTGGACTGATGAAAATACGATTGGTTTTTTTGGGTCTACTGGTGAGACCGTTTCACAACTTCACTGTTGAGTGCAAGACTGTACATTATGGTATTCAGGCATACAAAGTCAATCAGCTACTTGCCTATTAGGCTGGACCTGTATTATGCCCGCCAGATTATGGATAGACAGGCTCCGGTGATGGAGCACAAGTCTGTACATTATGGCATTCAGGCATACAGAGTCACTCAGCTACTTGCTTAATAGGCTGGACCTGTACAATGCCCGCCAGATTATGGATAGACAGGCTCCGGTGATGGAGTGCAAGTCTATACATTATGGCATTCAGGCATACAGAGTCAATCAGCTACCTGCTTAGTAGGCTGGACCTGTATTATGCCCGCCAGATTATCGATAGACAGGCTCCAGTGATGGTCATGAGGATATAGAGCATAGAGGCATACCTACTACAGTTATTACCTCTTGGAGGTATCTAGGTTGCCCCGCACTACTTGCTCTCCTCTCTTGTGGTGGAACAATACCTGTGGATCCATATTCCATGTATTTCGGTACCTATATGGACTGTTCTTATCAGCCGTATATAAAAGTTGATTGGAGAGGGGAAAACGTATAAAGAAGTGCAGAAAATAATAGGCTGCTCAGCTAAAATAATCGCAAATGCTTTAAAATGGCAACCAAAAACTCAAAGACGTGCTAGAAAGCGACAAACTACCATTCGAATGGATAGAAGAATAGCCAAAATGGCAAGGACTCAGACAACAATCAGCTCCAGGAAGATCAAAGAAGGTCGGTCTAAAGTTACCTGTGAGTACTGCTACAATTAGAAGACGCCTATGTGAAGCCAAGCTATCTGCAAGAAACCCCCGCAAAGTCCCACTGATGAAAAAAAGACATGTGCTGAAGAGGTTACAATTTGCCAAAGAGCACATTAACTGGCCTAAAGAGAAATGGCGCAACATTTTGTGGACTGATGAAAATACGATTGGTTTTTTTGGGTCTACTGGTGAGACCGTTTCACAACTTCACTGTTGAGTGCAAGACTGAACATTATGGCATTCAGGCATACAAAGTCAATCAGCTACTTGCCTATTAGGCTGGACCTGTATTATGCCCGCCAGATTATGGATAGACAGGCTCCGGAGAGGGAGTTCAAGTCTGTACATTATGGCATTCAGGCATACAAAGTCAATCAGCTACTTGCCTATTAGGCTGGACCTGTATTATGCCCGCCAGGATATGCATAGACAGGCTCCGGAGAGGGAGTTCAAGTCTGTACATTGTGGCATTCAGGCATACAGAGTCAATCAGCTACTTGCCTATTAGGCTGGACCTGTATTATGCCCGCCAGATTATGCATAGACAGGCTCCGGTGATGGAGTGCAAGTCTATACATTATGGCATTCAGGCATACAGAGTCAATCAGCTACTTGCTTAGTAGGCTGGACCTGTATTATGCCCGCCAGATTATCGATACACAGGCTCCAGTGATGGTCATGAGGATATAGAGCATAGCGGCATACCTACTACAGTTATTACCTCTTGGAGGTATCTAGGTTGCCCCGCACTACTTGCTCTCCTCTCTTGTGGTGGAACTATACCTGTGGATCCATATTCCATGTATTTCTGTACCTATATGGACTGTTCTTATCAGCCATATATAAAAGTTGATTGGAGAGGGGAAAACATATAAAGAAGTGCAGAAAATGATAGGCTGCTCAGCTAAAATAATCGCAAATGCTTTAAAATGGCAACCAAAAACTCAAAGACGTGCTAGAAAGCGACAAACTACCATTCGAATGGATAGAAGAATAGCCAAAATGGCAAGGACTCAGACAACAATCAGCTCCAGGAAGATCAAAGAAGGTCTAAAGTTACCTGTGAGGACTGTTACAATTAGAAGACGCCTATGTGAAGCCAAACTATCTGCAACAAACCCCCGCAAAGTCCAACTATTGAAAAAAAGACGTGCTGAAGAGGTTACAATTTGCCAAAGAGCACATTGACTGGCCTAAAGAGAAATGGCGCAACATTTTGTGGACTGATAAAAATACGATTGGTTTTTTTCGGTCTACTGGTGAGACCGTTTCACAACTTCACTGTTGAGTGCAAGACTGAACATTATGGCATTCAGGCATACAAAGTCAATCAGCTACTTGCCTATTAGGCTGGACCTGTACAATGCCCGCCAGATTATGGATAGACAGGCTCCGGTGATGGAGTGCAAGTCTATACATTATGGCATTCAGGCATACAGAGTCAATCAGCTACCTGCTTAGTAGGCTGGACCTGTATTATGCCCGCCAGATTATCGATAGACAGGCTCCAGTGATGGTCATGAGGATATAGAGCATAGAGGCATACCTACTACAGTTATTACCTCTTGGAGGTATCTAGGTTGCCCCGCACTACTTGCTCTCCTCTCTTGTGGTGGAACAATACCTGTGGATCCATATTCCATGTATTTCGGTACCTATATGGACTGTTCTTATCAGCCGTATATAAAAGTTGATTGGAGAGGGGAAAACGTATAAAGAAGTGCAGAAAATAATAGGCTGCTCAGCTAAAATAATCGCAAATGCTTTAAAATGGCAACCAAAAACTCAAAGACGTGCTAGAAAGCGACAAACTACCATTCGAATGGATAGAAGAATAGCCAAAATGGCAAGGACTCAGACAACAATCAGCTCCAGGAAGATCAAAGAAGGTCGGTCTAAAGTTACCTGTGAGTACTGCTACAATTAGAAGACGCCTATGTGAAGCCAAGCTATCTGCAAGAAACCCCCGCAAAGTCCCACTGATGAAAAAAAGACATGTGCTGAAGAGGTTACAATTTGCCAAAGAGCACATTAACTGGCCTAAAGAGAAATGGCGCAACATTTTGTGGACTGATGAAAATACGATTGGTTTTTTTGGGTCTACTGGTGAGACCGTTTCACAACTTCACTGTTGAGTGCAAGACTGAACATTATGGCATTCAGGCATACAAAGTCAATCAGCTACTTGCCTATTAGGCTGGACCTGTATTATGCCCGCCAGATTATGGATAGACAGGCTCCGGAGAGGGAGTTCAAGTCTGTACATTATGGCATTCAGGCATACAAAGTCAATCAGCTACTTGCCTATTAGGCTGGACCTGTATTATGCCCGCCAGGATATGCATAGACAGGCTCCGGAGAGGGAGTTCAAGTCTGTACATTGTGGCATTCAGGCATACAGAGTCAATCAGCTACTTGCCTATTAGGCTGGACCTGTATTATGCCCGCCAGGATATGCATAGACAAGCTCCGGAGAGGGAGTGCAAGTCTGTACATTGTGGCATTCAGGCATACAGAGTCAATCAGCTACTTGCCTATTAGGCTGGACCTGTATTATGCCCGCCAGATTATCGATAGACAGGCTCCGGTGATGGAGTGCAAGTCTATACATTATGGCATTCAGGCATACAGAGTCAATCAGCTACTTGCTTAGTAGGGTGGACCTGTATTATGCCCGCCAGATTATCGGTACACAGGCTCCAGTGATGGTCATGAGGATATAGAGCATAGCGGCATACCTACTACAGTTATTACCTCTTGGAGGTATCTAGGTTGCCCCGCACTACTTGCTCTCCTCTCTTGTGGTGGAACTATACCTGTGGATCCATATTCCATGTATTTCTGTACCTATATGGACTGTTCTTATCAGCCGTATATAAAAGTTGATTGGAGAGGGGAAAACATATAAAGAAGTGCAGAAAATGATAGGCTGCTCAGCTAAAATAATCGCAAATGCTTTAAAATGGCAACCAAAAACTCAAAGACGTGCTAGAAAACGACAAACTACCATTCGAATGGATAGAAGAATAGCCAAAATGGCAAGGACTCAGACAACAATCAGCTCCAGGAAGATCAAAGAAGGTCTAAAGTTACCTGTGAGGACTGTTACAATTAGAAGACGCCTATGTGAAGCCAAACTATCTGCAACAAACCCCCGCAAAGTCCAACTGTTGAAAAAAAGACGTGCTGAAGAGGTTACAATTTGCCAAAGAGCACACTGACTGGCCTAAAGAGAAATGGCGCAACATTTTGTGGACTGATGAAAATACGATTGGTTTTTTTCGGTCTACTGGTGAGACCGTTTCACAACTTCACTGTTGAGTGCAAGACTGAACATTATGGCATTCAGGCATACAAAGTCAATCAGCTACTTGCCTATTAGGCTGGACCTGTATTATGCCCGCCAGATTATGCATAGACAGGCTCCGGAGAGGGAGTGCAAGTCTGTACATTATGGCATTCAGGCATACAGAGTCACTCAGCTACTTGCCTATTAGGCTGGACCTGTATTATGCCCACCAGATTATGCATAGACAGGCTCCGGTGATGGAGTGCAAGTCTATACATTATATACATTATGGCATTCGGGGGGGGGGGGTACAGTATGTTCTCCTTACATATTCACATGAGAAGGGGCTTCCAGATTCCGAGGGGGCTCATCCTCACCTCTTTCCTGGCCTGCCAGGCTGCATGCATAAATTAGAGCCTGGTATGGATTTTGGGGGTAGGGAGGACATCATGCCATTTTTTTAGGGACTGACCAGAGAGGGATTACTTTGACGCAGTTGGCCAGCTTAAACATGTATTGCAATGCATGTGAACTAAAAATCCCTGTTTTTATGCAAAGTTTTCATTCAGAATTTTTAAATTTTACTGGAAATGACATCCTACACATAGCTTCCAGGTTCTTTCTATTTAGAGGAGATCAGCAAATGCATATTTACTATTCTCTATGCCTTCTAACCAACGACACCCACAGGTGGTACAGTGGAGCCTGGGAAACATGGTGGAGGGGAAGTGGGGGCACACTTCCAGGGTCACAGAAACCAATCAGGTGCCTGTACAGACATCCGATTGCTTACATTAGAAAGCCAACAGTTGGCATGTGGAGTGCACACACACCACAAGCTGCTGCTGGAATGTGTGCAAAACTCCTTGCTGCCGTCGATGTAAGGCATACAGCACTGGCAGTAAAAAGGTTAGCCCATTTGTTTCAAAAGCATAAAATAATACCAATGTATTTGTTAGTTTATTTTGTTCTGGACATTAACACTGACATTTTAGAGATAGGCAACTCCTATCCTCATATTCATTAGTGGTTCCAAATGAATAATAACTACTGTAGTAGGGAACAGACACAAAAAGATACACTCAGCATCTCTCCAAATCACTGTTCTGTTTATTCGGCGCATTTGAAGTTTTTTTATACACATAATTACGTAGGTATCACATTAATATTACAATAGTACTTTTATGGTAAGAAGGGGCGTTACATAGGCAGGCTAATTTCTAATCAGGACTTGAAGGCATGCAAACGTAATCAAAACATTATTAGTGCCATGTGCACAATGAGTGCAGTGTGCAATACGTAGGTAAAGCATACGAAATAGAATCGATTTTGTACACAATTTACACATTTCCTTTACAATCTCCCCTCTTTTGATCAATAGTTTACATTCTGATCACAGACTACACCTATCATGTCCTTTAACCTGGAACCTCCTTCCATTTAGGAGCAACTAGTCCCGGCCTAGGAGGCAAATGCCACTGTAGAGAATCTAATAGCTGAGAGCAGCTATATCATTACAAATGACCTTTAATTGGGACTAAAACGTACAGAAAAAACAAATGATTGATAAGAAATATTTACAGAATAATTGGCTGTACACTCAGTTCCTGTGGCCAGAATGGCCTTGTAGCTTTATTGTGGACATGCTGACTTATCAGCATAGTTACATACAGACAATTCTACATAAAAAAGAAGATATATAAAAGACAACATGACTTTCACATGGCTGAACTACTTTTCAAATCACATTTAATATACATATATCCCTTACTAATATATTTATTAAAGCATTTGAAACCATGGGTCGCAAACATACACCAGACTGTGATTCCAAACACAGAGATACTTTCATGTAGTCATTTTTGCAGTGTCTGGTGTGTGACTTTTCCTTCACGTTTTGTAAACCGTACATGAAATAGACACTGTATTGATTCCTCCAACCACTTCCTTATATATGTATATATACATATACATATATATACACATATATATATATATATAATATACATACATACATATACACAAACACACATACACACACTTTGCAGCCAAAGTGAACCTTATTGGCATCCCAGTCTCAATCCGTAGGGTTCAGTATTGAGTTGGCCCACCCCTTACAGCTATAACAGCTTCAACTCTTCTGAAAAGGCTGTCCATGAGGTTTAGGAGTGTGTCTATGGGAATGTTTGACCATTCTTCCAGAAGCGTATTTGTGAGGTCAGGCACTGATGTCAGATGAGAAGGCCTGGCTCGCAGTCTCCGCTCTAATTCATCCCAAAGGTGTTCTATCGGGTTGGGTTTAAAACTCTGTGCAGGCCAGTCAAGTTCTTGCACCCCATACTCACTCATCCATGTCTTTATGGACTTTGCTTTGTGCACTGGTGCGCAGTCATGTTGGAACAGGAAGGGGTCATCCCTAAAGTGTTCCCACAAAGTTGGGAGCATGAAATTGTCCAAAATGTTTTGGTATGCTGACGCCTTAAGAATTCCCTTCACTGGAACTAAGGGGTCAAACCCAACCCCTGTAAAACAACCCCGTACCATAATCCCCCTCCTACGAACATTACACTTGGCACAATGCAGTCAGGCAAGTACTCTTCTCCTGGCGCAATTGCCAAACCCTGACTCGTTCATCGGATTGCCAGACAGAGAAGCGTGATTCGTCACTCCAGAGAACACATCTCCATCGCTCTAAAATCCAGTGGCAGCATGCTTTACACCACTGCATCAGACGCTTCAGTATTCGCTGACCCCGCTCTGTCATTTTACTTGGCCTACCACTTTGTGGCTGAGTTGCTGCTGTTCCCAGTTGCTTCCACTTTCTTATAATACCAATAGCAGTTGACGTGGAATATTTAGTTAGTAGCAAGGAAATTTCATGGATGGACTTATTGCACAGGTGACAGCCTATCACAGTACCACGCTTGAATTCACTGAGCTCTTGAGAGCGACCCATTCTTTCACAAATGTTTGTAGAAGCAGTCTGCATGCCTAGGTGCTTGATTTTATACACCTGTGGCCATGGAGGTGATTGGAACACCTGAATCCAATGATTTGGAGGGGCGTCCCAATACTTTTGGCAATATAGTGTATATCTCAATGGTTTGCTTTTTCCTACCATGCTCTTTGTGTAAGAACTCAAGTTTCATGTTCTAAAAGGACAGCCTTTTCCTGGCAATATTATCATTTCTCTTTGTTTGCTCTGATGTTAATTTTAGGTAGATAACACAAGTTCTTCGTTTCTATCTTACATATTTTCCTGATGTCACAACATAATATATGATAACAAGACACCCACGAGTCCTGAAAGAATTGAGCTCTGTCATTTCAAAGCCAACATCCCAATAAGTGTATATTGATTGCTTTGTGTGAAAGTTATAGCGTCTACAAACTATGGTATAGATACTGCAATTTACGCCATTTTTTTGCTATACAGTGCTGCGCTAGTTTAACGGACAATTGCACGCAATACGGTACATAAATGAAAATTATGTCCTTTTTTTCCACACAAATAGAGCTTTCTTTTGGTGGTATTTGATCACCTGTGCACTTTTTATTTTTGGCGCTATAAACAAAAACATTTTGAAGAAAAAACTTTTCTTAGAAAAAAACAATATTTTCTCATTTCAGTCATAAAAAATATCCAAAAAAACTAAAATTTAGCCATAAATGTAGGCCAAAATGTATTCTGCTACATGTTTTTGGTTACAAAAAAAAAATCACAGTAAGTGTGTATTTATTGCTTCGTGTGAAAGTTATAGCGTCTACAAACTATGGTATAGATAATGGAATTTACACAGCTTTTACTTTCTGACTGCCCATCACATTTCTTGAGGTGCTAAAATACCAGGATAGTACAAACACTCTCAAATGACCTCTTTTCGCAAAGTAGACACCCTAAGCCAGTGATGGCGAACCTTTTTGAGCCCAAGTGCCCAAACTGCAACACAAAAACAACTTTTTTATTTCAAAGTGCCAACACTGCAATTAACCACTTGCCTACCGGGCACTTCTACCCCCTTCCTGCCCAGGCCAATTTTCAGCTTTCAGTGCTGTTGCACTTGACAATGACAATTGTGCGGTCATACAACACTGTAACCATATGAAATTTTTATCATTTTTTTCACACAAATAGAGCTTTTTTTGGTGATATTTAATCACCACTGGGTGTTTTATTTTTTGCACTATAAATGAAAAAAGAGCAAAAAATTCAAAACAAAAAAGGTTTTCTTTGCTTCTATTATACAATTTTGCAAACAGGTAATGTTTCTTCTTTGATATGCATTGGTGAGGCTGCACTGATAGGCAGTACTGATGGGCACTGATGAGGTGGCACAGATAGGTAGCACTGATGAGGCGGCACTGGTGGGCATTGATGAGGAGGCACTGTTGATGCACTAATATGCAGCAATGATGGGCACTGATAAGCGGCACTGACTGATAGCACCAACTGGAGGCACTGACAGACGGCACTGACCGGTGGCACTGCTGGGCATCATTGATGGATGACACTGATGGGCAGCACTGATGGGCAACACTGCTGGGCACTGACAGCCAGCACTACTGGGCAGCACTGACCGGTGGCACTGCTGGGCAGCACTGATGGGCAACACTGCCTGGCACTGATGGGTGACACTTCTGGGTACTAATGGACGACACTGCTGGGCACTGCTGAACGCCACTGATAATCAGTGCCCTGATTATTAGTGCAGATCTCTACTGTCACCTTTGCCGGTTATCTGCAGTACTTTCTTCAATCTGTGACAGCGTGAAGAAAGTGCAGCCGATAACCGGCAACTGTATTTACATTGTGATCTGCTGTGTCATTTGATACAGTTGATCACGTGGTAAAAGGCTGCTGTGATTGGCCTTTTACCTTATCACGTGATCAGCTGTATCCGTAGGACACAGCGATCTCCGGCAGCGCAGGGTGTGTGCCACTGGGTTCGCGTTCTGGGACGCCCTCCCAGAACTAGACAACCGTGCTGTAGCCATCTTTCGGCTATAGCATGGTTGGCAAGCACCTCTTACCTCTGGCAGTGTCAGTGTGGCTTCCAACCCAGCAGCTCATTCCCATCCACGCTAAACATGTCGCCGCTGGCCCCGGAGCAGTGTGGGAGCCTCTTCCTCTCTTCCACGCCCATCCCCGGCTACATCCACCCTGGTGCCAGAGCCGCATAGGAGCCGTTTTCCTCTCGTCCACGCCCACCCTGGCCCCAGAGACATGTGGGAGATGTAGTTCAATGGGGGTCCAGTGCGGATGAGATCTGGATGGCCGGTCAGTGTGCGTGGTCCATGTGCGCTCATCTTCCTCTTCTTGCTGGCGTGCCCACTGAGATGGCTCTGCGTGCCAGCTCTGGCACGCGTGCCATAGGTTCGCCATCACTGCCCTAAGCTATCTCCTGAGAGGCATATTGAGTCCATGGAAGATTTATTTTTTTTCCCACAAGTTTCTGGAAAATGACAAAAACATTTTGATTTTTTTTTTACACAAATTAAAACAAATCAGGTGAACAGTGTAGGAATTACAACAGTTTGCATATGTGCCTCCCACTTGTTAAGGGACCAAAAGTAATGGGACAATTGACTTCTCAGCTGTTCCATGGCCAGGTGTGTGTTATTCCCTCATTATCCCAATTACAAAGAGTCGATACAAGGTCCAGTGTTCATTTCAAGTGTGCTTTTTGCATTTGGAATCTGTTGCTGTCAACTCTCAAGATGAGATCCAAAGAGCTGTCACTATCAGTGAAGCAAGCCATCATTAGGCTGAAAAAACAAAACAAACCCATCAGAGAGATAGCAAAAACATTAGGCGTGGCCAAAACAACTGTTTGGAACATTCTTAAAAAGAAGGAACGCACTGGTGAGCTCTGCAACACCAAAAGACCCGGAAGACCACGGAAAAACACTGTGGTGGGTGACCGAAGAATTCTTTCCCTGGTGAAGAAAACACCCTTCACAACAGTTGGCCAGATCAAGAACACTCTCCAGGAGGTAGGTGTATGTGTGTCAAAGTCAACAATCAAGAGAAGACTTCACCAGAGTGAATACAGAGGGTTCACCACAAGATGTAAATCATTGGTAAGCCTCAAAAACGGGAAGGCCAGATTAGAGTTTGCCATCTAAAAATGCCTTCACAGTTCTGGAACAACATCCTATGGACAGATGAGACCAACATCAACTTGTACCAGAGTGATGGGAAGAGAAGAGTATGGAGAAGGAAAGGAACTGCTCATGATCCTAAGCATACCACCTCATCAATGAAGCATGGTGGTGGTAGTGTCATGGCGTGGGCATGTATGGCTGTATATTTTTTGATGATGTGACTGCTGAAAAAAGCAGCAGGATGATTTCTAAAGTGTTTCGGGCAATATTATCTGCTCATAATCAGTCAAATGCTTCAGAACTCATTGGACGCCGCTTCACAGTGCAGATGGACAATGACCCAAAGCATACTGCAAAAGCAACCAAAGAGTTTTCTAAGGGAAAGAAGTAGAATGTTATGCAATGGCCAAGTCAATCACCTGACCTGAATCCGATTGAGCATGCATTTCACTTGCTGAAGACAAAACTGAAGGGAAAATGCCTCAAGAACAAGCAGGAACTGAAGACAGTTGCAGTAGAGGCCTGGCAGAGCATCACCAGGGATGAAACCCAGCGTCTGGTGATATCTTTTCGTTCCAGACTTCAGGCTGTAATTGACTGCAAAGGATTTGCAACCAAGTATTAAAAAGTGAAAGTTTGATTTATGATTATCATTCTGTCCCATTACTTTTGGTCCCTTAACAAGTGGGAGGCACATATGCAAACTGTTGTAATTCATACAACGTTCACCTGATTTGGATGTAAATACCCTCAAATTAAAGCTGACAGTCTGCAGTTAAAGCACTTCTTGTTCGTTTCATTTCAAATCCATGGTGGTGGTTTATAGAGCCAAAAATGTTAGAATTGTGTCGATGTCCCAATATTTATGGACCTGACTGTATTTCTCGCACAAGTCATGGGTATATGTGGAATTACACCCCAAAATACATTCTGCTACTTCTACCGAGTGTGGGGATACCACATGTGTGAGACTTTTTGGGAGCCTAGCCACATACAGGAGCCTGAAATCCAATGACCACTTTGAAAGCCTGAAGGTGCGTAACTTCCTCATTTCACTTCCTCAATACCGATCACAGTTTCGAAGGCCCTGACATGCCAGGATAACACCAAACCCCCCCCCCCCCCCAAATGACCCCTTTCTGGAAAGTAGACACCCCAAGGAATTTAAAAAGAGGCATGGTGAGTATTTTGCAGATCTCATTTTTTATCACAAGGTTTTGAAATATAAAAAAAGAATAGAAAAAATATGTTTTTGTTTTTTTTCTTCATTTTCCAAAAACTTGTGGCAACAAATGAGATCTGCAAAATACGTACCATGCTTCTTATCAAATTCCTTGGGGTGTCTACTTTCCAAAAAGGTGTCATTTAGGGGGGTTAGGTGCTATCTTGGCATTTCAGGGCCTCCGAAACTGTGACAGGTAGTCTGGAAGTGTAATGAGGAAATAAAGCCCTTTAAAAGCCTGAAGGTGCTTATTGGATTTTGGACTTTCAAAAAAACAAAAGGGACCAACAATCTGTGTATGAAAAAAAACAGAAAACCATCAGCCAGATCAAAAAACTATAAAACAACCGGCTGCAAGTGGCATCTATCCTAACAGGGTGCATGGAATTGGTGAGATGCGTCTGTGATTTTATTTATTACTCCCACATCACGGACAGCACATCATGCTATTATCAGACCTTTAGATCTCATTTTTATAGAACATTTTCTCATGTATCCTGTCCATTTAGGCTCAGTTAAGTATTAAGACAGCTGCAATATAACCACCTCATGGTAAACTAAAGTAACCCCATATCCACCCTATTAGATTGGAAGCTCTTATGAGCAGGGTCCTTTCAATACTCTTTGTTTTTTATTGTATTGTAACTGGACCAGCTCCCGTTATATTGTAAAGTGCTGCGCAAACTGTTGGTACTATATAAATCCCGTATAATAATAATAACAATAATAATAGTTACAGATTGTCCCAATAACCTATATTCCATTTCCAAACAAAGTTTGTCTAAACCAATTAAAATATATCTATATCATTAATAACATTGTTAAATGCAGTCTCATTAACAGTACAAAGACAGTTCACGGGCCTTAACCATCAAATCTGTGAAACTTTGACTACAGTAACGGAGTACAACTGAATCAGAGAGCGGAATAGAAAAGGTTTTTCTGTAGGGATTTCTAGTAAAGGTAATAGTAGGCATCTTAAGGTGTTGGGTCTTAGGCGGGACCAACCATTCGAAAAGTGAATAAAACAGAATATAGATAGGATACAGACCTTTGATCCCACACAGCCCAAAGCTCCCAACTGTCCCTAATTTTGAGGGACTGTCCCTCATTCGGTACCAAAGTTCCTCTGTCCTGCTTTCCTCCTCATTTGTCTCTCATTTTGGTCTGATCTATATAGTTGTAGATAAAATGCACCACTTAGCTATCAAAAAGTGTTACACAGGGGGGCGTGTCCAAGATGGCGCCGGGAGCAGATGTTTCTCCCTGAGGCTCCGGCACCCTGATCCTCCATCCGTTGCCATCCGGGGTACGGAGGACGCCCACAACGGATCCCCGGCTGCCAAGACCTTGCTCGACATCCGAGGAGGGGTGTCGGGTTCCTCTGCCCCTTTTCTGAGCATCTGGGGCGCGGGGCGGATTATGGCCTACCGCGGCGTGTGAAGCCGCGGTGTTTCCTAGATCCGCGGCTGGAGCGGATCGCCGCCGCGGCCGGACCGCCGCACTGCCGCCCTGCCCACCAGCCTCTGGACACAGGTCAGCTAGTGGGTTCCCCTGATCCTCCTGGTGGCCCTGTGGACTACACATTATCCCTGCAGGATCCCAGCAAGATACTGGGGATCTGATCTGCTGCAGGAATGGTGCTGGATGGGGGAAGGAATCTCTCTTAATAACCCCCTTCCCCAGTGGATAGATCAGGGGTGTCTGGGATATTTTTTGACAGCCTCTACACAGTCTGCATACCCGGCCTATGTACCATAACCATCTACATTTCACTGACTGTAGCATTATGTTAAACCTTCTGTGAATAGCTCCCCGGTGGGGGACACGTACACGAGCCAAGGGGGAAATGCCAGAGTGACCTCCCTGTGCCGTGCCACCGAGACATTCTTCTCGGCCTTTGGGCTTTTACACCCTAACATATCACTTCAATAGTCTGAGGGTGCCTTGGAAACCTGTGGACCACTCTCGGCAATGCACCGCACTCCCCGCACTAAACTTAAACACCGGGCTCGACAGCAATCCCCTTCGCAGGGCCACATCGCTAAACTGATACCTAGCCTGCCTGAGCCTGATGATAACACCCAACTTCCAGGTGACCCTGAGTCTGACGGCGATAGTCAGCGGCAATTCCCATCGGGGATGGCTGATTCTCTTGAACACAATCCCGAAACCTTGCTACACAAATTTCATGCTATAGTGCGAGAGGAGATTACTGCTGCCTCACGTAAATTATCTTCTGATCTGGCGAGAGGCCTAAAGGAGTTGGGCCTTCGCGCCCACCAATTGGAACAACGTATGGATCTGGCGACTACAGTTTTGGAGGGTCACGAACAAGAAGTGGAGGATTTACATGCTGAGCTGGACACTTTGAAAGATAAGTTGGAGGATGCTGAGAATAGAGCTCGCAGGGATAATCTCCGCATCCGCGGAATCCCGGAGGCAATCACTGATTTGCAGGGCACTGCAACTGCTCTTTTCCAGGAGCTGGCCCCTGAGATCCCTATGGAACGTCTGGAGTTTGACCGTATCCATAGAGCTCTAGCACCTAAGCCCACGGAGGGTCCTCCCAGAGACATTATAATTCAATTCCACTTTTATCGCACTAAAGAACGTCTACTGCAGGCGGCTCGGAACCGTTCGGTTTTGGAGTTTCAAGGTCACTCTGTTCATCTGTTTGCGGATCTGTCCCCAGTCACGATTGCCAAACGTCGTACCGTGAGACCTTATCTTCAGATTCTTCAGTCAGCTGATATCAAGTACAGATGGGGCTTCCCTTTCAAGCTTTCATTCTCCTTTCAAGGTCGTCAATTCCAGGCTTCTTCGCCAGCGGATCTTCGGCGTCACTTTCGGGAGCTCAACTTGGAGTTGCCACAATCCCAGAGTGAGGAGACTTTAATACCTACGCGTCATCGAAATTCCCAGTCTTCGCGTAAATCTCCTCCTAGTCAAAGTGGTTCACAGGCCCTTCGATCCCTACAGGCCCAGCGCTTTCAGGAAATCTCTGCGACTTGATGTTTAGAAGCTGGCCGCCAGTATGTAGCTTAGTCCCATGTGGATTTTTTTTTTTTTTTTTTTTGCTGCCACTCTCTAGACTTGAATCTAGATCTGTTCAGGGATTTCATATTTCCGGGTGTTTTATCTCTTCCAATCAAGAGTGGATGTTACTTTTCCCTGCATTGATTGGTTGAGATCTCTATTGTCCTGCGAGTTTTGGATTGCCTATTCACAGGTGTATTAGCCTTAGTTGTTTGTATAATATTTTTACATTTTATATTAATGCCGAGTTGTTCCGATGGATGGTCGTGTCCCCCATCGAGCTGGCTAGCGGTCTGGTCTTCTGTCCCGCCCGCTACCTAGCCTTTATGTGGGTGTTTTACCCACAGTTGATTACTATATTGTTTGAATCAATCTCCATGCTTTACAGATATCTTGCTTGTATATTAGAGGTCTTCTTGTCCTCTCCTCTCTTTTTCGTTTCTTTCTCTTTGTCCTTTGTTATGTATGTCTTGTGTTTTTGTAAAAAAAAAATTTCCAGGGCTGCCGGGGATCGTGGTGGATTTAATCTTCCTTTCTTTTAGATCGCCATGTCGTTGAACTGGTTATCACTGAATGTCCAGGGGATGAACTCTACACAGAAACGGGTAAAGATATTTAAGTTTCTACGGGCTCGCCAAGTTGACATTGCTTGTTTGCAAGAAACCCACTTCTCCACTACCTCTGCCCCAAAATATTTTGATGCACGTTACCCTCAGATATTTCAGGCTACTGGTCCCACTAAACAGAGAGGCGTATTGGTTGCCTTCCATAGTAAAACTCCGTTTGTCTGTGTGAGGCGTATTGCTGATCCCAATGGCAGATACCTTTTGCTCCAGGGCACGATCCATGGAATAGATGTTACCATAATGTCCTACTACGCTCCTAACGTCAACCCCGGACCTTTTCTGTCACACCTATGTTCTCTCCTGGCCACACATCAAAGGGGTACGCTTCTGATGGCTGGGGATTCAAATTTAGTGCTAAATCTTGCACTGGATAAATATCCAGCGGAGCGCTCTGACCCTTCCACATCAGCGAAGTCCTTTGTACGGACGTTAATTACCCATGATCTGGTAGATTTATGGCGTGAATTTCATCCTCAGGGGAAAGACTACACTTATTATTCACACCCTCATCATTCTCATTCCAGAATTGATCATGCCTTCGTTTCACGTAAACACCTCACTTTGGTTCGTTCCATTTCTATCCTAACGGTCCCATGGTCAGATCATGAGCCTATTTTGGTAGTCTGTCGATCTCTCCTTTGTAGGCCTACCTTCTCTTCGTGGATAATGAATGACTCCTTGCTTTCGCTGAAGGAGATTCAGACGGAGCTACATCGGAAGTCTCAGGAATATTTTCAATTAAACTCGGGTTCTGTCTCTTCTTCAGTAACTTTGTGGGAAGCGTACAAGGCAGTTCTTAGGGGACATATTATCCAAATAGCTGCAAGGCGAAAGAAGGAAAGACAGCTTAAACAACGTCAGTTGGAATCGAAGTTAGCTTCCGCGTCAGCCCAGTTTAAACAGTCATCTTCTCCGTCCAATCGTAGACTGTTGGATCAGGCTCGTTTGGAATTGGACCTGTGTTTAACAGATGAGGCTGAGCGCTCCTTACGTTGGACTCGCCAGAAGTGGTATAGCAAAGCAAACAAACCAGACTCTATGTTGGCCCGTAGACTGCGTTCTTTTGTGCAACACCCCAAACCGATATCTTTACGTACTCGTCGCAATACCCTTACGAGCAACCCTGTAGCGGTTTTAGAGGAGTTCCGGCACAGACTAGCTAAACTTTACTCTGATCCCACCTGGGCTGACCCCCAGTCTATTTCTGACTTTCTATCTAGTTTGCCCTTACCTACTTTAACGTCGGCCCATAAGGATTTGATGGACCGTAATATCCAAGTATCTGAGGTTTTGCAATGTATAACAGAACTGAAAACGGGCAAACGCCCAGGTCCTGATGGATACACGGCACTATATTATAAGAAATTAGCTGATGTGCTCGCTCCCCACCTTGCCGCTATGTTTAATGCGGTGAAGGGAGGTTCGAATTTTTCCCCGGACTCCTTAACTGCTAATGTGGTTATGATCCCTAAACCGGATCGAGATCACTCTTCCTGGGCTAATTATAGGCCTATCTCTCTTATCAATATCGATATGAAGATTCTTACTAAGATTTTGGCTACTCGATTGAATTCCTTCCTTTCTCGTCTGATCAAAAAGGACCAGGTGGCATTTGTTCCCCACAGGCAGGCCGGCGATGCTATCAGACGTATTTTACAATTGCAACATATGGCCCATACTCGTAAAATCGACATGATGCTCTTATCCTTAGACATTAATAAGGCCTTCGACACTTTATCCTGGCCATATCTCCTGTCGGTCCTCCACCGTTTTGGCTTTGGCCCTTCCTTCTTACGATGGATCTCTTCGCTATATACATCCCCTCAAGCGAAGCTTAGATACTACGGATTTGAGTCTTCTACGTTCTCGGTTGCCAGAGGTACTAGACAGGGTTGTCCGCTTTCCCCTTTACTTTTTATCCTAGCTTTGGAACCGTTGGCAGAAGCCATCCGTATACATCCTGATATTAAGGGAATTGATGTGGCAGGCTCCCAACATAAATTGTCGTTGTTTGCGGATGACATATTATTGTCAATATCGAATCCGGGGGTTACTTTGCCTAATTTGCTCGCAGTTCTCGATTCCTTTGCCACCCTCTCAGGTTTACATGTCAATCCAGCTAAATCAAGAGCTATGTCGGTTACCCTCCCACCATCACTATTGACTACTTTGAAGCAAACGTTCCCTTTCCAATGGCTTTCGGCCTTACCATATCTAGGAATTAAGCTTACCCCGACATATGATGGACTGTATCAGGCTAACTTTCCCACTGTCTTTCATGAGTTGACCGAGCTATTGTCCTCTTGGTCTCATTTCCCGCTATCGTGGTTCGGCAGAATTAATGCAATCCGTATGACCTATCTCCCTAAACTACTTTACCTATTTCGTGTTCTGCCAGTTTCAGTACCTTCGCATATATTGCGTATACATCAGCGAAAACTTTTGTCCTTTATTTGGAACTCCTCTCGACCCAGAATTAGCAAACATATCTTATTCGCGCGGCGGAGTGCGGGCGGGTTATCTGTTCCAAATCTCCAGTCTTACTATTTGGCGGCTAACATTGCCCCTTTAGCTCATATTCATGCATCTCACCATTTCCCCCTGTGGGCTGTAGTAGATATGATGGATTCTCACCCGATACCGCTCTGCTCCTTACCATGGCTCCCTATATCCCAACGTCCATCTACCCTTAGCCCAACGCTGACGCTTTCGCTTCGTCTTTGGGATTCTATCAAATACTCCGCTGGCCTTATCTCTCCTCACCTGCCTCTGATACGTCTATTGCATAACCCATTATTCCCTCCGGGTAAGGATAATCCTAGACAGTTTGCCTGGTGGCAGGCGCATGGTTTTTATGATGTTCACTCACTCCTATCTCCCACTAGAATAATTACCTTTGACACTCTGCGTTCTTCTTATAACATTCCTCTCCGAGAACATTTTGGTTATCTTCAGCTTCGTCACTTTATTCATACTCTAATACGTACGCATCCAGGACCTTATCGTCTATCCCCTTTTGAAAGCCAGTGCAGACATAGACCTCATGCTCCGGGTCTGATCTCCTTGATTTATTCTTCCATTATATCTTATAGAACCCCTCCGGTTCGTTCCTATCATCAGCGTTGGCAGTCTGAATTAGGGGGGACCTTGGATCAACAGGACTGGCAGAACATGACCCAAACACTATCTAAGTGTTCCAGGAATGTCATTATCCTTGAGAATGCCAACAAAATTCTATACCGATGGTATTATACGCCTGCTCGTTTAGCTAGTTTTATCCCTACCTATTCCCCGGTCTGTTTTCGGGGATGCCAACAATTGGGCACCATGGCCCACATTTGGTGGACTTGCCCTAAAGTAAGCAGGTTATGGATTAGGGTGTATGCCCTCCTCCGCACTATTCTTCATACAGACATTAAGCGTAACCCGTATGAAGCGCTTCTGTTTAAACCACTAGAGGGCCTTCTCCGCTCTGAACGGCAGCTAAAATCACACTTATTTATGGCAACTAAATTGACAATTGCGAGGGCTTGGAAGACTCCTGTCCTTAGCTTTGAGGCTGTCAAAAATCGGATGAACTTCATAATGGTTAATGAGAAATTGACGGCCATACTGTTGGATACCCATACAAAATTTCTGCAGATATGGCGTCCCTGGCTGGATATAGCTCAACCCTCGAGATTCGACCAGTCCCTTCTGTCGATATGAGGATGGATTTTGCTGTGATCCCCTTGGAGCCCCTCCCTTACCCTTTTTTTTTTTTTTTTGTTGTGTTGTGTGTGTGTGTGTGTGTTGTCCGTGTCTCTCTACTATTTGTCTTTTTCTACTCTCCTGTTTAATCTGTCCTTAAACATATTTTACGGATTGTGCCTGCTGTTTTCTGCGCTACATCCGCAATACTATTTCTGCAATCTAGATTTTTTTATAAACTCTAGGTCATGAACATGTACTGTTTTTTGGTGAGGCCTCTTTTCGTGCCTCTCCCGTTTTCTATAATGTTGATGTAGCAAAACTTCCCTTTAGAGCAGCGGTTCTCAACCTGGGGGTCGCGACCCCTTTGGGGGTCGAACGACGCTTCCACAGGGGTTGCCTAAGACCATCGGAAAACACATATTTCCGATGGTCTTAGGAACCGAGACACCTCTCCTCGCCGCCGTCTCCAGGTGTGGGCGGGATGACATGTCGCCAATGTCATCTGGACACACCTCGAGATCAATCCTCGCCTGTGATTGGCCGCCGGCACTGTAGCTCAGGCACACAGGCGGCCAATCACCGGCAAGGAGGTGGAGCTTGGAGAGGAGGGGCCAAGCGGCACCGCGAAGATCGAGCGAGTGAAGAGGAGGAGAGCGGCCGGAGAAGGAAGACAGCTGACAGGTAAGTGTCTGTACCATGGGAGAGAGAGGGAGCGAGCGAGCCCAGGCTGGAGCAGGGGTCTGCAAGGTAAGTATCACTGGTGTCAGTGGGAATAGTGCCCCATCATTGGTGTCACTAATACCAATGATGGGGCACTATTCCTCCCACTGACACCAACGATGGGGCACTATTCCTCCCCCCACTGACACCAACAATGAGGCACGATTCCTCCCCCAAATGACACCAACGATGGGGCACTATTCCTCCCCCACTGACACCAAGGATGGGGCACGATTCCTCCCCCCACTGACACCAACGATGGGGCACAATTCCTCCCCCCACTGACACCAACGATGGGGCACAATTCCTCCCCCCACTGACACCAACGATGGGGCACAATTCCTCCCCCCACTGACACCAAGGATGGAGCACAATTCCTCCCCCCACTGACACCAAGGATGGGGCACTATTCCTCCCCCCCACTGACACCAAGGATAGGGGGCACTATTCCTCTCCCCACTGACACCAAGGATGGGGCACTATTCCTCCCCCCACTGACACCAATGATGGGGCACTATTCCTCCCCCCACTGACACCAATGATGGGGCACTATTCCCCCCACTGACACCTATGATGGGGCACTATTCCTCCCCCCACTGACACCAAGGATGGGGCACTATTCCTCCCCCCACTGACACCAAGGATGGGGCACTATTCCTCCCCCCACTGATATCAATGATGGGGCACTATTCCCCCCACTGACACCAATGATGGGGCACTATTCCCCCCACTGATACCAATGATGAGGCACTATTCCTCCCACTGATACCAATGATGAGGCACTATTCCTCCCACTGACACCAATGACGGGGCACTATTCCTCCCACTGACACCAATGACGGGGCACTATTCCTCCCACTGACACCAATGACGGGGCACTATTCCTACCACTGATACCAATGACGGGGCACTATTCCCCCCACTGACACCTATGACGGGGCACTATTCCTCCCCCCACTGACACCTATGACGGGGCACTATTCCTCCCCCCACTGACACCAATGACGGGGCACTATTCCTCCTCCCACTGATACCAATGATGGGGCACTATTCCTCCTCCCACTGATACCAATGATGGGGCACTATTCCTCCTCCCACTGATACCAATGATGAGGCACTATTCCTCCCACTGACACCAATGACGAGGCACTATTCCTCCCACTGACACCAATGACGGGGCACTATTCCTACCACTGACACCAATGACGGGGCACTATTCCTCCCACTGACACCAATGACGGGGCACTATTCCTCCCACTGACACCAATGACGGGGCACTATTCCTCCCACTGACACCAATGAAGGGGGCACTATTCCTCCCACTGACACCAATGACGGGGCACTATTCCTCCCACTGATACCAATGACGGGGCACTATTCCTCCCACTGATACCAATGACGGGGCACTATTCCTCCCACTGATACCAATGATGGGGCACTAGTCCTCCCACTGACACCAATGAAGGGGGCACTATTCCTCCCACTGACACCAATGACGGGGCACTATTCCTCCCACTGACACCAATGACGGGGCACTATTCTTCCCACTGACACCAATGACGGGGCACTATTCCTCCCACTGACACCAATGACGGGGCACTATTCCTCCCACTGACACCAATGACGGGGCACTATTCCTCCCACTGACACCAATGAAGGGGGCACTATTCCTCCCACTGACACCAATGAAGGGGGCACTATTCCTCCCACTGACACCAATGATGGGGCACTATTCCTCCCACTGACACCAATGACGGGGCACTATTCCTCCTACTGCAAAATTACAGTTATGAAGTAGCAACGAAAATAATTTTATGGTTGGGGGTCACCACAACATGAGGAACTGTATTAAGGGGTCGCGGCGTTAGAACCACTGCTTTAGAGTTTACATTATCATTGACCCACAAAGGTTTGTTACCCGTTCCCTTCCAATCCTTTCCCCCATCCTTTCCCTTAGGGCACCTATGTAAACTTTTCAGATTATGCTTTTATTGATGCATGCCTTGAACCAGCTTCCCTTCATTTAATACAATTTGTAAATGTTGGTCATTGAATTTTTGCTTTGACTGTCTGTTTATCTTTGCTTACTATTCAATAAAGCTCTTTGTAAAAGAAAAAGTGTTACACAGTGCTAAACTTTTCATCCAATTTCTAAATATGTGCAAGGAGGAGGATTAGGGGGGATATGTGCAAGGTTGAGAGATTTGTGGGGTGGATATGTGCAAGGAGGAGGGATTGCGGATATGTGTAAGGAGGGGGTTGTGGGGGGGTTGTACAAGGAGGTGGGATTGGGGGGGATATGTTCAAGGTGGAGGGAGTAGGTGGGATATGTGCAAGGAGTAAGGATTGGGGGGGATACGTGCAAGGAGGAGGAATTAGGGGGGATACGTGCAAGGAGGGGGGAATAGGGGGGATACGTGCAAAGCGGAGCGTTTAGGGGGGGACATGTGCAAGGAGGAAGGATTGGGGGGATACGTGCGAGGAGGAGAAATTAGGGAGGATATGTACACTGTACACTGTCCTACAAACGAATGACCCCTGTAGACTGCCCTATAAACCGCTGATTCTATCCTCTGCCATGCTGGCCCACTGTACACTGCCCTACTGACCTCACATCCACTGCCCCCCCCCCCCCCCCCCCGAGATTTTGTACTGCACCCCTACATCAGACAGTCTACATTCGGCCCTGCCCACCGTACAATGTTCCGGTCAACAACCTTCAGACTCCCTAAGCAGCTTGACTGCATCAGAGTAAAAGGATATGTCCACCTGAGATATCCTGTACACAGGCAATAAAACTCAGCTACCCGAAGAACTGGTTAAATACAAAACTGCTGTGTGAATGGCATTGACAGGCTGCACCGTATATGTTATGTATGATTTTGGCCATTGCTACACTTTAATGCTACAGTCCAGACATCAGAACTACTGAACCTGTTTTGGCTGTTTGAGCAAAAATTCCTACACAAACACTGCAAATTCTGGAGCAAAGCCATCACAGGAGAGAGAAGGCTGTGATAGCTGCAAAGAGGTGGCCAACTCCATATTAACACCCATGGTTTTGGAATAGGGCGTCCAACAAGCTCATATGCATGGCCAGGTGTCTACAAACATCTGGCCATATTGTATATGGTTAGAAAAATATAAATCTAAGTACTCATTTGTGTAAAGCTGAACTCCAGGCAAACATCTAGACAGATTCAATACATACATGGAGCTACCTAAATATTTGTATTTCTGTCCAGTCAGTCCTGGGATTTAGACAGCTCTGCCACACAGCGCAGCCCCATCCAGCAAGGAAGAACACCTGATTTTACTCTAACTTGTTCTTCCCCAACCTGTGACTGGACAGTAAAGGAGAAGCAGCGCTGTAATAAACTCATCTCTCTGTCACTTCTGCTTCACCATCCCCCCCCCTTCTCCCCGAAGCTCCGCTGTACAGCATCTGCAAGAAGCTGATACAAGGTCAAATCAAGGTACTTACTCTGCTTACATTAAAAAATACAATAAATGACATTTTAACTGCTTACCTATAGCTCTATAGCAGATATACTGCTACAGGGCAGCCATTCTGCGCAGAATCAGGTAAATATACGTGATTTCGCATTTCTGGGTAGGGGCACACGTGTGTGCCACCCTAACCGCGATGCAAATGGTTGCAGCGGATGTCAATCACCGGGTTCCGGACGCCGATTCTCAGTGTGTAAACAACACAGATCTCTCTCCTGTCAGCATGGACATGCTGCTTTCTCTCTCTGCACAGCATGTCTCCCTAGTAAAACAGCACACAGTGGAAGCAAAACACAACACACAGTTAGGCCTTTGATCGCCCCAGATGTTAACCCATTCCTGCCCAGGGTCATTAGTACAGCGTCAGTGCTTTTTATTAGCACCGATAACTGTATTAGTCTCATTGAGGTGTCAGTGGCCGTCAGTTCCCACTCAGTGTCAGAATGCCCGCCACAGTCCCGTTATAAGTCACTGATCGCACCATTACTAGTCTAAATAAAAAAAAATTCCAGTATATATACTGCCATTTGTAGACGCTACAACTTTCACGTAAACCAATAAACTACTGGGTTCGCAAACACTTTAATTTCAGTGGAGTGCAGGGGAGACATTAAGAATCTAATAGACCCCCAAAGTTTCCTTAAAGAGAACCTGCCACCTCATATACAGTATGCTAACACATAGGAGGCCTGGCATCCCTTCCAGGGGGTTGATGGCACAATCTCACCTGTTATATTTGACCAGAAAACTGAGTCATATAAAGTGTCTGTGTACACTAACATTATCTGTAGTGTATGCTTTTACTAAACATAAAGGGTTTAATAAACCATTATGCTAATATCGTATGACATAAAAAAAATGTAGACTAACACTGTTTATCCTCCAGGGTCTCTGCTTTCAGAAAATATAGAAGGTGTTGGGGGTTTTAACGAATCTTTAGGTCTAGAATGTGCATTTTAATGTGTATTCAAAAAATGAAAACGGGATAAAAGGCTGTGGCAGTGAAAGGGTTACATCATGGGACTTGGCTGAGAATAACTGTCACTTTTTGAAAATGAGGCTGCGGCTTGTTTATCACGTGTGCAGCTTGTTTATTGCAGTGCCTGCCAGCAGGAGCTCATGGGATCGCAAACAGCAAATCGCTTCGGCTTAACAGAAATGCATAAATAAATTCAACAAATTTCCTTTTGTGGATTAACAATGGCCGCGGCCTTTATTATTGGTTTACCCATTACATATTATAAGAATTATAGTTCATAACAACATAAGAATCTGTCATTTATGTGTCAAATAACAAAATAGCATAGCTATTGTAGGGGGCCCCAGATTTCTAGAATGTTCTGTGACTACAGTAGGTTTCCAGGCCCCCCAAACCCAGCAGTCACAAGGCTCCCCCAAATTCAAATCTTTACCGGACTTTTGGGGGGGGCCTGGAAACCGTTGTTGCTGCGATCACATGACCACAGGGGGGCCTTAGAACTGCTTCCCCCTTTGTTTGGCATTGCGGAGAGAGAGATTGTGGAGGACAGAAGTGTGTGATTTTGCTCGTGATTCTAGCGATTCCTGCTCTATTTCCAACTGTATCTATTTCCAACTGTATTCCTATACAGGATTGAGGATCGTCTGACTCTAATTTATCATCCTTAGAGTTCGGATCACTTACCGCTCTATTTCATTGTATTTAGAGTGCAGGATTGTCTGACTCCATATCCCACCTTTGGAGTCGGGGACAATTCATTTTCCAGTTCAGAGGGGCTGAGTACATTTCTGATTGTGTGACTATTATCATCACTAGAGTCATATCCATAGGAAATTTTCAGACTCCTCCATCATCAGAGGTGAGGTCTGTCTACATCAACCAGACGATGAAGACAACCACACAGAAAATGGGAGATGGACAACTAGCGACAACAAGTAGGTTTTCTAGTTCATTGTAGCATTGTGTAGTTAGTAAACAGGTTCAGCACACCATACAGCCCAAGTGTACATTACAGCAAGCAGTTCATATGGTGACCTCTCTGCTGCCGACTGCTAAGATGGGGGGAAGGGGGGAACCAGAGAAAAGCTTCTCCATGGCTGCACAAAGCAGTGCAGGATCTGGCGAAGGAGTTCTGTTCTCCTGTCTGCTGCCAATTGCTGAGAAAAGGTGGGGGCAGAGGTGAGGAGAGTGACAAAACCGCAGGAAAGGTGCGAAGACCACATGAAATGGCCTGGTGGGCCGGATTTGGCCCCCGGGCCTTGTGTTTGACACATGTGAGGTAGACAGACAGGTATACGTGAACCCGGTTTTTCTCAGGATAATGCCTTTCTGCTTTTATGGATCCTCTGACAGGGTCAATAGAAGAGGATTTTCAATGTTCACATTTAGGACTCATTCACACGGGCAAATGCTTATTTTCTGGTTTAGGTTCTTGCTGGCAGAGCTAGTAGAAGATTCTGTGTAAAATATGGGCCTAAAATACCTGTATTTAGACGCATTCATACGTACACTCTGCAGATCTGTGTGGTCCCGGAAAAAGCCGTGTCCTACTTTTTTTGTGCACAGCTAAATGCTGCACACATTTTTGCATGCGGGGCTCATTCACATGGGTAGATTTTCTGCATGAACAAAAAGGTCTTTGCTGGCAGATCTAGAAGATCTTGCATGAAATACGTGCCTAAAGTACTTGCATTTATACTTGTACATGTGTAAAATCTTCAGATCTTTGGGGGTAATCTCTGCAGCTGTGTCCTACTTTTTTGGGCCTGACCAAGGGCTCATTCACACTAGAATGCAGTGCGGGAGAGCCGCGGTCCCTCGCGACTTCCCGCACACCATTCCAATCGCAATGCCCTTGCGATCTGCTGAGTGGCTCAGTTAAAAGTTAACGATGTCCAAAGAGCAGGTCAGAAATGCATTGCATTTGCCCACGCTGGCCCATGTCAATTTGCATGGCACTTTCTGCCAGTGCGGGCAAATGTGTTTCAAAAAGTAGTGCATGCACTCATTTTGGTGTGGCATGGTACAATTTCAGCCCATTCAAATGAATGGATTTGAAGTCGCGCTGCACAGAGCTGCAGATGACTTGCACAGCAATGCACAGCACGTTCCTGAGCAATTCAGCTCGGGCATACTGTGAACCGGCCCAAAATGCAGTACATATTTTGAGTTGTGGACGCAGGTGTATGGGCTCAGTAAATACTATAGTTCTGAGTTTTGATGCGCACAAAACTATACACCGTACGGATCTAAACGCAGTGTTTTTCACTTCCCGTGTGAATTAGCCCTGACTCAAGGACTGTTTATGGGATGGCCAGACAAGTCAACCCTTCAAATCTGATACAATCTGGGGGCTTGTACCTGTTTATTGATGAATATTAGGAACAAATGTCATTCAAATGAACATTTCACTTTTATTTTTCTGCTGTTGTAATTCTTTTCTAATATTGTGTATTCTTACAGGTGGGACAACATGGTCTACAAAAAAACCACATCCCTTGGTAAACCAACATTATCAACGGAATTCAATGAAAAGAATAAGACCATCGTGGGACAACAACCAGGATGACAACCCACAGAAGAAGTTTCAGAGACTTCACCCCAATGCAGACTGGCTCCCAAAATTGGGCCTTAGCAAGAAGGACAGGGCTGACATTGAGGATGGAAAGACTGTCTCGTCTCATGTTGCCCAGGCTGCAGTCGCTATACTGAGAAATCAGTTTAAAGAAAAGGAAGGTCATCCGTGTGTAAGATCTGTTGGCATACATGTCACACCAGTGTTAAAGCCCACTATACAGTTACACTACGACTGGCATGTCGGACATGTGTTTGTATCTGCCTGTAATGGCAAAACGGTAGCGATGGCAGACACCGATCTTGCTATTGATTATAGATCATCACTTAGCTTCCAACAGATGAAAAAAAGCTATTCATCTCTTCTGAATGACCCACTAAACTGCATTCAATATCAAAATGTGCAGCAGCAGGAAGCTAATGGTAACAGCTGTGTGATGTACTCAATTGCCAATATGTTTGAGATGTTGACCCCTGGAGGCAATCCAGAGTGTACCTACAACAAACATCTCTTAAGACCTCATTTCATCAAGTGTCTGGAAAATGGGAGATTTACAGAGTTTCCCAAAGTGCGCAAACCTTCATCACCACCAAGTTTCAAATGCTACAAATCCAGCTTTTGAGCATACCAGCATGGACTATGCTGGTTCTAGATGGTGAGACCGTTTCACAACTTCACTGTTGAGTGCAAGTCTGTACATTATGGCATTCAGGCATACAGAGTCAATCAGCTACTTGCTTAATAGGCTGGACCTGTATTATGCCCGCCAGATAATGGATAGACAGGCTCCGGTGATGGAGTGCTGTCAGGGACTGCGGGTCTCGCAGCGGCGCACAGGTCTGCACATACACAGATTGCCTAGGTGCACTAATGTGCAGGCCCTAGGACCTGGGCGTCGGCAATTGCACCAATGACTGTGCAGGGCGCACTATTTAAACTGGCCAGACGGTGACTAGGTTGCCGCAAGGTCTAGTTCCTGTACCCGTGTTCTGAAGTGTGTTCCTTTTGCCGATCCTGCTTGTCCTGATTTGTGTTGACCTTCTCCTGCTCTGACCCCCGGCTCGTCCCTGACTACTCTCCTGCCTGTTGTATATTACTATTGGACCTCCCGTTGCTGAACCTTGGCTCGTGACCCGGCTGCTCTCTGTCTACTGTTTGGTACCTACCTGCCTCCACCGTTACCGACCTGGCTAGTCTGACTACGCTCATTCCTGACTGTCATCCATCCATCCCGCTCGGGACCTGGACTTGTCAGCCTCTTCACAGCAGGCTCACCCCCCGGCACGTACCCTCGGCGGGACCCCTCTACCACAGCTGGGTGCACTCAGGGGTCGCGACCTGGTTTCAGTCTCGCACAAAGTCCATCCCCACCATAAGGGGCTCTGGTGAAAAGGCAGACTGCTACTTAAACTCCGCATCCTGGGGAATCCCGTTCTGTGGATCACTAGAGATTCCGAAGACAAGTGTGCCTGACAAGTGCAAGTCTATACATTATGGACTTCGGGCATACAGAGTCAATCAGCTACCTGCTTAGTAGGCTGGACCTGTATTATGCCTGCCAGATTATGGATAGACAGACTCCAGTGATGGTCATGAGGATATAGAGCATAGCGGCATACCTACTACAGTTATTACCTCTTGGAGGTATCTAGGTTGCCCCGCACTACTTGCTCTCCTCTCTTGTGGTGGAACTATACCTGTGGATCCATATTCCATGTATTTCTGTACCTATGTGGACTGTTCTTATAAGCCGGATATAAAAGTTGATTGGAGAGGGGAAAACATATAAAGAAGTGCAGAAAATGATAGGCTGCTCAGCTAAAATAATCGCAAATGCTTTAAAATGGCAACCAAAAACTGAAAGACGTGCTAGAAAGCAAAAAACTACCATTCGAATGGATAGAAGAATAGCCAAAATGGCAAGGACTCAGACAACAATCAGCTCCAGGAAGATCAAAGAAGGTCTAAAGTTACCTGTGAGTACTGTTACAATTAGAAGACGCCTATGTGAAGCCAAGCTATCTGCAAGAAACCCCCGCAAAGTCCCACTGATGAAAAAAAGACGTGCTAAAGAGGTTACAATTACAAATTACAAAGAGCACATTAACTGGCCTAAAGAGAAATGGCGCAACATTTTGTGGACTGATGAAAATACGATTGGTTTTTTTGGGTCTACTGGTGAGACCGTTTCACAACTTCACTGTTGAGTGCAAGACTGTACATTATGGTATTCAGGCATACAAAGTCAATCAGCTACTTGCCTATTAGGCTGGACCTGTATTATGCCCGCCAGATTATGGATAGACAGGCTCCGGTGATGGAGCACAAGTCTGTACATTATGGCATTCAGGCATACAGAGTCACTCAGCTACTTGCTTAATAGGCTGGACCTGTACAATGCCCGCCAGATTATGGATAGACAGGCTCCGGTGATGGAGTGCAAGTCTATACATTATGGCATTCAGGCATACAGAGTCAATCAGCTACCTGCTTAGTAGGCTGGACCTGTATTATGCCCGCCAGATTATCGATAGACAGGCTCCAGTGATGGTCATGAGGATATAGAGCATAGAGGCATACCTACTACAGTTATTACCTCTTGGAGGTATCTAGGTTGCCCCGCACTACTTGCTCTCCTCTCTTGTGGTGGAACAATACCTGTGGATCCATATTCCATGTATTTCGGTACCTATATGGACTGTTCTTATCAGCCGTATATAAAAGTTGATTGGAGAGGGGAAAACGTATAAAGAAGTGCAGAAAATAATAGGCTGCTCAGCTAAAATAATCGCAAATGCTTTAAAATGGCAACCAAAAACTCAAAGACGTGCTAGAAAGCGACAAACTACCATTCGAATGGATAGAAGAATAGCCAAAATGGCAAGGACTCAGACAACAATCAGCTCCAGGAAGATCAAAGAAGGTCGGTCTAAAGTTACCTGTGAGTACTGCTACAATTAGAAGACGCCTATGTGAAGCCAAGCTATCTGCAAGAAACCCCCGCAAAGTCCCACTGATGAAAAAAAGACATGTGCTGAAGAGGTTACAATTTGCCAAAGAGCACATTAACTGGCCTAAAGAGAAATGGCGCAACATTTTGTGGACTGATGAAAATACGATTGGTTTTTTTGGGTCTACTGGTGAGACCGTTTCACAACTTCACTGTTGAGTGCAAGACTGAACATTATGGCATTCAGGCATACAAAGTCAATCAGCTACTTGCCTATTAGGCTGGACCTGTATTATGCCCGCCAGATTATGGATAGACAGGCTCCGGAGAGGGAGTTCAAGTCTGTACATTATGGCATTCAGGCATACAAAGTCAATCAGCTACTTGCCTATTAGGCTGGACCTGTATTATGCCCGCCAGGATATGCATAGACAGGCTCCGGAGAGGGAGTTCAAGTCTGTACATTGTGGCATTCAGGCATACAGAGTCAATCAGCTACTTACCTATTAGGCTGGACCTGTATTATGCCCGCCAGGATATGCATAGACAAGCTCCGGAGAGGGAGTGCAAGTCTGTACATTGTGGCATTCAGGCATACAGAGTCAATCAGCTACTTGCCTATTAGGCTGGACCTGTATTATGCCCGCCAGATTATGCATAGACAGGCTCCGGTGATGGAGTGCAAGTCTATACATTATGGCATTCAGGCATACAGAGTCAATCAGCTACTTGCTTAGTAGGCTGGACCTGTATTATGCCCGCCAGATTATCGATACACAGGCTCCAGTGATGGTCATGAGGATATAGAGCATAGCGGCATACCTACTACAGTTATTACCTCTTGGAGGTATCTAGGTTGCCCCGCACTACTTGCTCTCCTCTCTTGTGGTGGAACTATACCTGTGGATCCATATTCCATGTATTTCTGTACCTATATGGACTGTTCTTATCAGCCATATATAAAAGTTGATTGGAGAGGGGAAAACATATAAAGAAGTGCAGAAAATGATAGGCTGCTCAGCTAAAATAATCGCAAATGCTTTAAAATGGCAACCAAAAACTCAAAGACGTGCTAGAAAGCGACAAACTACCATTCGAATGGATAGAAGAATAGCCAAAATGGCAAGGACTCAGACAACAATCAGCTCCAGGAAGATCAAAGAAGGTCTAAAGTTACCTGTGAGGACTGTTACAATTAGAAGACGCCTATGTGAAGCCAAACTATCTGCAACAAACCCCCGCAAAGTCCAACTATTGAAAAAAAGACGTGCTGAAGAGGTTACAATTTGCCAAAGAGCACATTGACTGGCCTAAAGAGAAATGGCGCAACATTTTGTGGACTGATAAAAATACGATTGGTTTTTTTCGGTCTACTGGTGAGACCGTTTCACAACTTCACTGTTGAGTGCAAGACTGAACATTATGGCATTCAGGCATACAAAGTCAATCAGCTACTTGCCTATTAGGCTGGACCTGTACAATGCCCGCCAGATTATGGATAGACAGGCTCCGGTGATGGAGCACAAGTCTGTACATTATGGCATTCAGGCATACAGAGTCACTCAGCTACTTGCTTAATAGGCTGGACCTGTACAATGCCCGCCAGATTATGGATAGACAGGCTCCGGTGATGGAGTGCAAGTCTATACATTATGGCATTCAGGCATACAGAGTCAATCAGCTACCTGCTTAGTAGGCTGGACCTGTATTATGCCCGCCAGATTATCGATAGACAGGCTCCAGTGATGGTCATGAGGATATAGAGCATAGAGGCATACCTACTACAGTTATTACCTCTTGGAGGTATCTAGGTTGCCCCGCACTACTTGCTCTCCTCTCTTGTGGTGGAACAATACCTGTGGATCCATATTCCATGTATTTCGGTACCTATATGGACTGTTCTTATCAGCCGTATATAAAAGTTGATTGGAGAGGGGAAAACGTATAAAGAAGTGCAGAAAATAATAGGCTGCTCAGCTAAAATAATCGCAAATGCTTTAAAATGGCAACCAAAAACTCAAACACGTGCTAGAAAGCGACAAACTACCATTCGAATGGATAGAAGAATAGCCAAAATGGCAAGGACTCAGACAACAATCAGCTCCAGGAAGATCAAAGAAGGTCGGTCTAAAGTTACCTGTGAGTACTGCTACAATTAGAAGACGCCTATGTGAAGCCAAGCTATCTGCAAGAAACCCCCGCAAAGTCCCAATGATGAAAAAAAGACATGTGCTGAAGAGATTACAATTTGCCAAAGAGCACATTAACTGGCCTAAAGAGAAATGGCGCAACATTTTGTGGACTGATGAAAATACGATTGGTTTTTTTGGGTCTACTGGTGAGACCGTTTCACAACTTCACTGTTGAGTGCAAGACTGAACATTATGGCATTCAGGCATACAAAGTCAATCAGCTACTTGCCTATTAGGCTGGACCTGTATTATGCCCGCCAGATTATGGATAGACAGGCTCCGGAGAGGGAGTTCAAGTCTGTACATTATGGCATTCAGGCATACAAAGTCAATCAGCTACTTGCCTATTAGGCTGGACCTGTATTATGCCCGCCAGGATATGCATAGACAGGCTCCGGAGAGGGAGTTCAAGTCTGTACATTGTGGCATTCAGGCATACAGAGTCAATCAGCTACTTGCCTATTAGGCTGGACCTGTATTATGCCCGCCAGGATATGCATAGACAAGCTCCGGAGAGGGAGTGCAAGTCTGTACATTGTGGCATTCAGGCATACAGAGTCAATCAGCTACTTGCCTATTAGGCTGGACCTGTATTATGCCCGCCAGATTATCGATAGACAGGCTCCGGTGATGGAGTGCAAGTCTATACATTATGGCATTCAGGCATACAGAGTCAATCAGCTACTTGCTTAGTAGGGTGGACCTGTATTATGCCCGCCAGATTATCGGTACACAGGCTCCAGTGATGGTCATGAGGATATAGAGCATAGCGGCATACCTACTACAGTTATTACCTCTTGGAGGTATCTAGGTTGCCCCGCACTACTTGCTCTCCTCTCTTGTGGTGGAACTATACCTGTGGATCCATATTCCATGTATTTCTGTACCTATATGGACTGTTCTTATCAGCCGTATATAAAAGTTGATTGGAGAGGGGAAAACATATAAAGAAGTGCAGAAAATGATAGGCTGCTCAGCTAAAATAATCGCAAATGCTTTAAAATGGCAACCAAAAACTCAAAGACGTGCTAGAAAACGACAAACTACCATTCGAATGGATAGAAGAATAGCCAAAATGGCAAGGACTCAGACAACAATCAGCTCCAGGAAGATCAAAGAAGGTCTAAAGTTACCTGTGAGGACTGTTACAATTAGAAGACGCCTATGTGAAGCCAAACTATCTGCAACAAACCCCCGCAAAGTCCAACTGTTGAAAAAAAGACGTGCTGAAGAGGTTACAATTTGCCAAAGAGCACACTGACTGGCCTAAAGAGAAATGGCGCAACATTTTGTGGACTGATGAAAATACGATTGGTTTTTTTCGGTCTACTGGTGAGACCGTTTCACAACTTCACTGTTGAGTGCAAGACTGAACATTATGGCATTCAGGCATACAAAGTCAATCAGCTACTTGCCTATTAGGCTGGACCTGTATTATGCCCGCCAGATTATGCATAGACAGGCTCCGGAGAGGGAGTGCAAGTCTGTACATTATGGCATTCAGGCATACAGAGTCAATCAGCTACTTGCTTAATAGGCTGGACCTGTATTATGCCCGCCAGATTATGCATAGACAAGCTCCGGAGAGGGAGTGCAAGTCTGTACATTATGGCATTCAGGCATACAGAGTCACTCAGCTACTTGCCTATTAGGCTGGACCTGTATTATGCCCAGCAGATTATGCATAGACAGGCTCCGGTGATGGAGTGCAAGTCTATACATTATATACATTATGGCATTCGGGGGGGGGGGTACAGTATGTTCTCCTTACATATTCACATGAGAAGGGGCTTCCAGATTCCGAGGGGGCTCATCCTCACCTCTTTCCTGGCCTGCCAGGCTGCATGCATAAATTAGAGCCTGGTATGGATTTTGGGGGTAGGGAGGACATCATGCCATTTTTTTAGGGACTGACCAGAGAGGGATTACTTTGACGCAGTTGGCCAGCTTAAACATGTATTGCAATGCATGTGAACTAAAAATCCCTGTTTTTATGCAAAGTTTTCATTCAGAATTTTTAAATTTTACTGGAAATGACATCCTACACATAGCTTCCAGGTTCTTTCTATTTAGAGGAGATCAGCAAATGCATATTTACTATTCTCTATGCCTTCTAACCAACGACACCCACAGGTGGTACAGTGGAGCCTGGGAAACATGGTGGAGGGGAAGTGGGGGCACACTTCCAGGGTCACAGAAACCAATCAGGTGCCTGTACAGACATCCGATTGCTTACATTAGAAAGCCAACAGTTGGCATGTGGAGTGCACACACACCACAAGCTGCTGCTGGAATGTGTGCAAAACTCCTTGCTGCCGTCGATGTAAGGCATACAGCACTGGCAGTAAAAAGGTTAGCCCATTTGTTTCAAAAGCATAAAATAATACCAATGTATTTGTTAGTTTATTTTGTTCTGGACATTAACACTGACATTTTAGAGATAGGCAACTCCTATCCTCATATTCATTAGTGGTTCCAAATGAATAATAACTACTGTAGTAGGGAACAGACACAAAAAGATACACTCAGCATCTCTCCAAATCACTGTTCTGTTTATTCGGCGCATTTGAAGTTTTTTTATACACATAATTACGTAGGTATCACATTAATATTACAATAGTACTTTTATGGTAAGAAGGGGCGTTACATAGGCAGGCTAATTTCTAATCAGGACTTGAAGGCATGCAAACGTAATCAAAACATTATTAGTGCCATGTGCACAATGAGTGCAGTGTGCAATACGTAGGTAAAGCATACGAAATAGAATCGATTTTGTACACAATTTACACATTTCCTTTACAATCTCCCCTCTTTTGATCAATAGTTTACATTCTGATCACAGACTACACCTATCATGTCCTTTAACCTGGAACCTCCTTCCATTTAGGAGCAACTAGTCCCGGCCTAGGAGGCAAATGCCACTGTAGAGAATCTAATAGCTGAGAGCAGCTATATCATTACAAATGACCTTTAATTGGGACTAAAACGTACAGAAAAAACAAATGATTGATAAGAAATATTTACAGAATAATTGGCTGTACACTCAGTTCCTGTGGCCAGAATGGCCTTGTAGCTTTATTGTGGACATGCTGACTTATCAGCATAGTTACATACAGACAATTCTACATAAAATGGAAGATATATAAAAGACAACATGACTTTCACATGGCTGAACTACTTTTCAAATCACATTTAATATACATATATCCCTTACTAATATATTTATTAAAGCATTTGAAACCATGGGTCGCAAACATACACCAGACTGTGATTCCAAACACAGAGATACTTTCATGTAGTCATTTTTGCAGTGTCTGGTGTGTGACTTTTCCTTCACGTTTTGTAAACCGTACATGAAATAGACACTGTATTGATTCCTCCAACCACTTCCTTATATATGTATATATACATATACATATATATACACATATATATATATATATAATATACATACATACATACATACATACATATACACAAACACACATACACACACTTTGCAGCCAAAGTGAACCTTATTGGCATCCCAGTCTCAATCCGTAGGGTTCAGTATTGAGTTGGCCCACCCCTTACAGCTATAACAGCTTCAACTCTTCTGAAAAGGCTGTCCATGAGGTTTAGGAGTGTGTCTATGGGAATGTTTGACCATTCTTCCAGAAGCGTATTTGTGAGGTCAGGCACTGATGTCAGATGAGAAGGCCTGGCTCGCAGTCTCCGCTCTAATTCATCCCAAAGGTGTTCTATCGGGTTGGGTTTAAAACTCTGTGCAGGCCAGTCAAGTTCTTGAACCCCATACTCACTCATCCATGTCTTTATGGACTTTGCTTTGTGCACTGGTGCGCAGTCATGTTGGAACAGGAAGGGGTCATCCCTAAAGTGTTCCCACAAAGTTGGGAGCATGAAATTGTCCAAAATGTTTTGGTATGCTGACGCCTTAAGAATTCCCTTCACTGGAACTAAGGGGTCAAACCCAACCCCTGTAAAACAACCCCGTACCATAATCCCCCTCCTACGAACATTACACTTGGCACAATGCAGTCAGGCAAGTACTCTTCTCCTGGCGCAATTGCCAAACCCTGACTCGTCCATCGGATTGCCAGACAGAGAAGCGTGATTCGTCACTCCAGAGAACACATCTCCATCGCTCTAAAATCCAGTGGCAGCATGCTTTACACCACTGCATCAGACGCTTCAGTATTCGCTGACCCCGCTCTGTCATTTTACTTGGCCTACCACTTTGTGGCTGAGTTGCTGCTGTTCCCAGTTGCTTCCACTTTCTTATAATACCAATAGCAGTTGACGTGGAATATTTAGTTAGTAGCAAGGAAATTTCATGGATGGACTTATTGCACAGGTGACAGCCTATCACGGTACCACGCTTGAATTCACTGAGCTCTTGAGAGCGACCCATTCTTTCACAAATGTTTGTAGAAGCAGTCTGCATGCCTAGGTGCTTGATTTTATACACCTGTGGCCATGGAGGTGATTGGAACACCTGAATCCAATGATTTGGAGGGGCGTCCCAATACTTTTGGCAATATAGTGTATATCTCAATGGTTTGCTTTTTCCTACCATGCTCTTTGTGTAAGAACTCAAGTTTCATGTTCTAAAAGGACAGCCTTTTCCTGGCAATATTATCATTTCTCTTTGTTTGCTCTGATGTTAATTTTAGGTAGATAACACAAGTTCTTCGTTTCTATCTTACATATTTTCCTGATGTCACAACATAATATATGATAACAAGACACCCACGAGTCCTGAAAGAATTGAGCTCTGTCATTTCAAAGCCAACATCCCAATAAGTGTATATTGATTGCTTTGTGTGAAAGTTATAGCGTCTACAAACTATGGTATAGATACTGCAATTTACGCCATTTTTTTGCTATACAGTGCTGCGCTAGTTTAACGGACAATTGCACGCAATACGGTACATAAATGAAAATTATGTCCTTTTTTTCCACACAAATAGAGCTTTCTTTTGGTGGTATTTGATCACCTGTGCACTTTTTATTTTTGGCGCTATAAACAAAAACATTTTGAAGAAAAAATTTTTCTTAGAAAAAAACAATATTTTCTCATTTCAGTCATAAAAAATATCCAAAAAAACTAAAATTTAGCCATAAATGTAGGCCAAAATGTATTCTGCTACATGTTTTTGGTTACAAAAAAAAAATCACAGTAAGTGTGAATTTATTGCTTCGTGTGAAAGTTATAGCGTCTACAAACTATGGTATAGATAATGGAATTTACACAGCTTTTACTTTCTGACTGCCCATCACATTTCTTGAGGTGCTAAAATACCAGGATAGTACAAACACTCTCAAATGACCTCTTTTCGCAAAGTAGACACCCTAAGCCAGTGATGGCGAACCTTTTTGAGCCCAAGTGCCCAAACTGCAACACAAAAACAACTTTTTTATTTCAAAGTGCCAACACTGCAATTAACCACTTGCCTACCGGGCACTTCTACCCCCTTCCTGCCCAGGCCAATTTTCAGCTTTCAGTGCTGTTGCACTTGACAATGACAATTGTGCGGTCATACAACACTGTAACCATATGAAATTTTTATCATTTTTTTCACACAAATAGAGCTTTTTTTGGTGATATTTAATCACCACTGGGTGTTTTATTTTTTGCACTATAAATAAAAAAAGAGCAAAAAATTCAAAACAAAAAAGGTTTTCTTTGCTTCTATTATACAATTTTGCAAACAGGTAATGTTTCTTCTTTGATATGCGTTGGTGAGGCTGCACTGATAGGCAGTACTGATGGGCACTGATGAGGTGGCACAGATAGGTAGCACTGATGAGGCGGCACTGGTGGGCATTGATGAGGAGGCACTGTTGATGCACTAATATGCAGCAATGATGGGCACTGATAAGCGGCACTGACTGATAGCACCAACTGGAGGCACTGACAGACGGCACTGACCGGTGGCACTGCTGGGCATCATTGATGGATGACACTGATGGGCAGCACTGATGGGCAACACTGCTGGGCACTGACAGCCAGCACTACTGGGCAGCACTGACCGGTGGCACTGCTGGGCAGCACTGATGGGCAACACTGCCTGGCACTGATGGGTGACACTTCTGGGTACTAATGGATGACACTGCTGGGCACTGCTGAACGCCACTGATAATCAGTGCCCTGATTATTAGTGCAGATCTCTACTGTCACCTTTGCCGGTTATCTGCAGTACTTTCTTCAATCTGTGACAGCGTGAAGAAAGTGCAGCCGATAACCGGCAACTGTATTTACATTGTGATCTGCTGTGTCATTTGATACAGTTGATCACGTGGTAAAAGGCTGCTGTGATTGGCCTTTTACCTTATCACGTGATCAGCTGTATCCGTAGGACACAGCGATCTCCGGCAGCGCAGGGTGTGTGCCACTGGGTTCGCGTTCTGGGACGCCCTCCCAGAACTAGACAACCGTGCTGTAGCCATCTTTCGGCTATAGCATGGTTGGCAAGCACCTCTTACCTCTGGCAGTGTCAGTGTGGCTTCCAACCCAGCAGCTCATTCCCATCCACGCTAAACATGTCGCCGCTGGCCCCGGAGCAGTGTGGGAGCCTCTTCCTCTCTTCCACGCCCATCCCCGGCTACATCCACCCTGGTGCCAGAGCCGCATAGGAGCCGTTTTCCTCTCGTCCACGCCCACCCTGGCCCCAGAGACATGTGGGAGATGTAGTTCAATGGGGGTCCAGTGCGGATGAGATCTGGATGGCCGGTCAGTGTGCGTGGTCCATGTGCGCTCATCTTCCTCTTCTTGCTGGCGTGCCCACTGAGATGGCTCTGCGTGCCAGCTCTGGCACGCGTGCCATAGGTTCGCCATCACTGCCCTAAGCTATCTCCTGAGAGGCATATTGAGTCCATGGAAGATTTATTTTTTTTCCCACAAGTTTCTGGAAAATGACAAAAACATTTTGATTTTTTTTTTACACAAATTAAAACAAATCAGGTGAACAGTGTAGGAATTACAACAGTTTGCATATGTGCCTCCCACTTGTTAAGGGACCAAAAGTAATGGGACAATTGACTTCTCAGCTGTTCCATGGCCAGGTGTGTGTTATTCCCTCATTATCCCAATTACAAAGAGCCGATACAAGGTCCAGTGTTCATTTCAAGTGTGCTTTTTGCATTTGGAATCTGTTGCTGTCAACTCTCAAGATGAGATCCAAAGAGCTGTCACTATCAGTGAAGCAAGCCATCATTAGGCTGAAAAAACAAAACAAACCCATCAGAGAGATAGCAAAAACATTAGGCGTGGCCAAAACAACTGTTTGGAACATTCTTAAAAAGAAGGAACGCACTGGTGAGCTCTGCAACACCAAAAGACCCGGAAGACCACGGAAAAACACTGTGGTGGGTGACCGAAGAATTCTTTCCCTGGTGAAGAAAACACCCTTCACAACAGTTGGCCAGATCAAGAACACTCTCCAGGAGGTAGGTGTATGTGTGTCAAAGTCAACAATCAAGAGAAGACTTCACCAGAGTGAATACAGAGGGTTCACCACAAGATGTAAATCATTGGTAAGCCTCAAAAACGGGAAGGCCAGATTAGAGTTTGCCAAACGACATCTAAAAATGCCTTCACAGTTCTGGAACAACATCCTATGGACAGATGAGACCAACATCAACTTGTACCAGAGTGATGGGAAGAGAAGAGTATGGAGAAGGAAAGGAACTGCTCATGATCCTAAGCATACCACCTCATCAATGAAGCATGGTGGTGGTAGTGTCATGGCGTGGGCATGTATGGCTGTATATTTTTTGATGATGTGACTGCTGAAAAAAGCAGCAGGATGATTTCTAAAGTGTTTCGGGCAATATTATCTGCTCATAATCAGTCAAATGCTTCAGAACTCATTGGACGCCGCTTCACAGTGCAGATGGACAATGACCCAAAGCATACTGCAAAAGCAACCAAAGAGTTTTCTAAGGGAAAGAAGTAGAATGTTATGCAATGGCCAAGTCAATCACCTGACCTGAATCCGATTGAGCATGCATTTCACTTGCTGAAGACAAAACTGAAGGGAAAATGCCTCAAGAACAAGCAGGAACTGAAGACAGTTGCAGTAGAGGCCTGGCAGAGCATCACCAGGGATGAAACCCAGCGTCTGGTGATATCTTTTCGTTCCAGACTTCAGGCTGTAATTGACTGCAAAGGATTTGCAACCAAGTATTAAAAAGTGAAAGTTTGATTTATGATTATCATTCTGTCCCATTACTTTTGGTCCCTTAACAAGTGGGAGGCACATATGCAAACTGTTGTAATTCATACAACGTTCACCTGATTTGGATGTAAATACCCTCAAATTAAAGCTGACAGTCTGCAGTTAAAGCACTTCTTGTTCGTTTCATTTCAAATCCATGGTGGTGGTTTATAGAGCCAAAAATGTTAGAATTGTGTCGATGTCCCAATATTTATGGACCTGACTGTATTTCTCGCACAAGTCATGGGTATATGTGGAATTACACCCCAAAATACATTCTGCTACTTCTACCGAGTGTGGGGATACCACATGTGTGAGACTTTTTGGGAGCCTAGCCACATACAGGAGCCTGAAATCCAATGACCACTTTGAAAGCCTGAAGGTGCGTAACTTCCTCATTTCACTTCCTCAATACCGATCACAGTTTCGAAGGCCCTGACATGCCAGGATAACACCAAACCCCCCCCCCCCCCCAAATGACCCCTTTCTGGAAAGTAGACACCCCAAGGAATTTAAAAAGAGGCATGGTGAGTATTTTGCAGATCTCATTTTTTATCACAAGGTTTTGAAATATAAAAAAAGAATAGAAAAAATATGTTTTTGTTTTTTTTCTTCATTTTCCAAAAACTTGTGGCAACAAATGAGATCTGCAAAATACGTACCATGCTTCTTATCAAATTCCTTGGGGTGTCTACTTTCCAAAAAGGTGTCATTTAGGGGGGTTAGGTGCTATCTTGGCATTTCAGGGCCTCCGAAACTGTGACAGGTAGTCTGGAAGTGTAATGAGGAAATAAAGCCCTTTAAAAGCCTGAAGGTGCTTATTGGATTTTGGACTTTCAAAAAAACAAAAGGGACCAACAATCTGTGTATGAAAAAAAACAGAAAACCATCAGCCAGATCAAAAAACTATAAAACAACCGGCTGCAAGTGGCATCTATCCTAACAGGGTGCATGGAATTGGTGAGATGCGTCTGTGATTTTATTTATTACTCCCACATCACGGACAGCACATCATGCTATTATCAGACCTTTAGATCTCATTTTTATAGAACATTTTCTCATGTATCCTGTCCATTTAGGCTCAGTTAAGTATTAAGACAGCTGCAATATAACCACCTCATGGTAAACTAAAGTAACCCCATATCCACCCTATTAGATTGGAAGCTCTTATGAGCAGGGTCCTTTCAATACTCTTTGTTTTTTATTGTATTGTAACTGGACCAGCTCCCGTTATATTGTAAAGTGCTGCGCAAACTGTTGGTACTATATAAATCCCGTATAATAATAATAACAATAATAATAGTTACAGATTGTCCCAATAACCTATATTCCATTTCCAAACAAAGTTTGTCTAAACCAATTAAAATATATCTATATCATTAATAACATTGTTAAATGCAGTCTCATTAACAGTACAAAGACAGTTCACGGGCCTTAACCATCAAATCTGTGAAACTTTGACTACAGTAACGGAGTACAACTGAATCAGAGAGCGGAATAGAAAAGGTTTTTCTGTAGGGATTTCTAGTAAAGGTAATAGTAGGCATCTTAAAGTGTTGGGTCTTAGGCGGGACCAACCATTCGAAAAGTGAATAAAACAGAATATAGATAGGATACAGACCTTTGATCCCACACAGCCCAAAGCTCCCAACTGTCCCTAATTTTGAGGGACTGTCCCTCATTCGGTACCAAAGTTCCTCTGTCCTGCTTTCCTCCTCATTTGTCTCTCATTTTGGTCTGATCTATATAGTTGTAGATAAAATGCACCACTTAGCTATCAAAAAGTGTTACACAGGGGGGCGTGTCCAAGATGGCGCCGGGAGCAGATGTTTCTCCCTGAGGCTCCGGCACCCTGATCCTCCATCCGTTGCCATCCGGGGTACGGAGGACGCCCACAACGGATCCCCGGCTGCCAAGACCTTGCTCGACATCCGAGGAGGGGTGTCGGGTTCCTCTGCCCCTTTTCTGAGCATCTGGGGCGCGGGGCGGATTATGGCCTACCGTGGCGTGTGAAGCCGCGGTGTTTCCTAGATCCGCGGCTGGAGCGGATCGCCGCCGCGGCCGGACCGCCGCACTGCCGCCCTGCCCACCAGCCTCTGGACACAGGTCAGCTAGTGGGTTCCCCTGATCCTCCTGGTGGCCCTGTGGACTACACATTATCCCTGCAGGATCCCAGCAAGATACTGGGGATCTGATCTGCTGCAGGAATGGTGCTGGATGGGGGAAGGAATCTCTCTTAATAACCCCCTTCCCCAGTGGATAGATCAGGGGTGTCTGGGATATTTTTTGACAGCCTCTACACAGTCTGCATACCCGGCCTATGTACCATAACCATCTACATTTCACTGACTGTAGCATTATGTTAAACCTTCTGTGAATAGCTCCCCGGTGGGGGACACGTACACGAGCCAAGGGGGAAATGCCAGAGTGACCTCCCTGTGCCGTGCCACCGAGACATTCTTCTCGGCCTTTGGGCTTTTACACCCTAACATATCACTTCAATAGTCTGAGGGTGCCTTGGAAACCTGTGGACCACTCTCGGCAATGCACCGCACTCCCCGCACTAAACTTAAACACCGGGCTCGACAGCAATCCCCTTCGCAGGGCCACATCGCTAAACTGATACCTAGCCTGCCTGAGCCTGATGATAACACCCAACTTCCAGGTGACCCTGAGTCTGACGGCGATAGTCAGCGGCAATTCCCATCGGGGATGGCTGATTCTCTTGAACACAATCCCGAAACCTTGCTACACAAATTTCATGCTATAGTGCGAGAGGAGATTACTGCTGCCTCACGTAAATTATCTTCTGATCTGGCGAGAGGCCTAAAGGAGTTGGGCCTTCGCGCCCACCAATTGGAACAACGTATGGATCTGGCGACTACAGTTTTGGAGGGTCACGAACAAGAAGTGGAGGATTTACATGCTGAGCTGGACACTTTGAAAGATAAGTTGGAGGATGCTGAGAATAGAGCTCGCAGGGATAATCTCCGCATCCGCGGAATCCCGGAGGCAATCACTGATTTGCAGGGCACTGCAACTGCTCTTTTCCAGGAGCTGGCCCCTGAGATCCCTATGGAACGTCTGGAGTTTGACCGTATCCATAGAGCTCTAGCACCTAAGCCCACGGAGGGTCCTCCCAGAGACATTATAATTAAATTCCACTTTTATCGCACTAAAGAACGTCTACTGCAGGCGGCTCGGAACCGTTCGGTTTTGGAGTTTCAAGGTCACTCTGTTCATCTGTTTGCGGATCTGTCCCCAGTCACGATTGCCAAACGTCGTACCGTGAGACCTTATCTTCAGATTCTTCAGTCAGCTGATATCAAGTACAGATGGGGCTTCCCTTTCAAGCTTTCATTCTCCTTTCAAGGTCGTCAATTCCAGGCTTCTTCGCCAGCGGATCTTCGGCGTCACTTTCGGGAGCTCAACTTGGAGTTGCCACAATCCCAGAGTGAGGAGACTTTAATACCTACGCGTCATCGAAATTCCCAGTCTTCGCGTAAATCTCCTCCTAGTCAAAGTGGTTCACAGGCCCTTCGATCCCTACAGGCCCAGCGCTTTCAGGAAATCTCTGCGACTTGATGTTTAGAAGCTGGCCGCCAGTATGTAGCTTAGTCCCATGTGGATTTTTTTTTTTTTTTTTTTGCTGCCACTCTCTAGACTTGAATCTAGATCTGTTCAGGGATTTCATATTTCCGGGTGTTTTATCTCTTCCAATCAAGAGTGGATGTTACTTTTCCCTGCATTGATTGGTTGAGATCTCTATTGTCCTGCGAGTTTTGGATTGCCTATTCACAGGTGTATTAGCCTTAGTTGTTTGTATAATATTTTTACATTTTATATTAATGCCGAGTTGTTCCGATGGATGGTCGTGTCCCCCATCGAGCTGGCTAGCGGTCTGGTCTTCTGTCCCGCCCGCTACCTAGCCTTTATGTGGGTGTTTTACCCACAGTTGATTACTATATTGTTTGAATCAATCTCCATGCTTTACAGATATCTTGCTTGTATATTAGAGGTCTTCTTGTCCTCTCCTCTCTTTTTCGTTTCTTTCTCTTTGTCCTTTGTTATGTATGTCTTGTGTTTTTGTAAAAAAAAAATTTCCAGGGCTGCCGGGGATCGTGGTGGATTTAATCTTCCTTTCTTTTAGATCGCCATGTCGTTGAACTGGTTATCACTGAATGTCCAGGGGATGAACTCTACACAGAAACGGGTAAAGATATTTAAGTTTCTACGGGCTCGCCAAGTTGACATTGCTTGTTTGCAAGAAACCCACTTCTCCACTACCTCTGCCCCAAAATATTTTGATGAACGTTACCCTCAGATATTTCAGGCTACTGGTCCCACTAAACAGAGAGGCGTATTGGTTGCCTTCCATAGTAAAACTCCGTTTGTCTGTGTGAGGTGTATTGCTGATCCCAATGGCAGATACCTTTTGCTCCAGGGCACGATCCATGGAATAGATGTTACCATAATGTCCTACTACGCTCCTAACGTCAACCCCGGACCTTTTCTGTCACACCTATATTCTCTCCTGGCCACACATCAAAGGGGTGCGCTTCTGATGGCTGGGGATTCAAATTTAGTGCTAAATCTTGCACTGGATAGATATCCAGCGGAGCGCTCTGACCCTTCCACATCAGCGAAGTCCTTTGTACGGACGTTAATTACCCATGATCTGGTAGATTTATGGCATGAATTTCATCCTCAGGGGAAAGACTACACTTATTATTCACACCCTCATCATTCTCATTCCAGAATTGATCATGCCTTCGTTTCACGTAAACACCTCACTTTGGTTCGTTCCATTTCTATCCTAACGGTCCCATGGTCAGATCATGAGCCTATTTTGGTAGTCTGTCGATCTCTCCTTTGTAGGCCTACCTTCTCTTCGTGGATAATGAATGACTCCTTGCTGAAGGAGATTCAGACGGAGCTACATCGGAAGTCTCAGGAATATTTTCAATTAAACTCGGGTTCTGTCTCTTCTTCAGTAACTTTGTGGGAAGCGTACAAGGCAGTTCTTAGGGGACATATTATCCAAATAGCTTCAAGGCGAAAGAAGGAAAGACAGCTTAAACAACGTCAGTTGGAATCGAAGTTAGCTTCCGCGTCAGCCCAGTTTAAACAGTCATCTTCTCCGTCCAATCGTAGACTGTTGGATCAGGCTCGTTTGGAATTGGACCTGTGTTTAACAGATGAGGCTGAGCGCTCCTTACGTTGGACTCGCCAGAAGTGGTATAGCAAAGCAAACAAACCAGACTCTATGTTGGCCCGTAGACTGCGTTCTTTTGTGCAACACCCCAAACCGATATCTTTACGTACTCGTCGCAATACCCTTACGAGCAACCCTGTAGCGGTTTTAGAGGAGTTCCGGCACAGACTAGCTAAACTTTACTCTGATCCCACCTGGGCTGACCCCCAGTCTATTTCTGACTTTCTATCTAGTTTGCCCTTACCTACTTTAACGTCGGCCCATAAGGATTTGATGGACCGTAATATCCAAGTATCTGAGGTTTTGCAATGTATAACAGAACTGAAAACGGGCAAACGCCCAGGTCCTGATGGATACACGGCACTATATTATAAGAAATTAGCTGATGTGCTCGCTCCCCACCTTGCCGCTATGTTTAATGCGGTGAAGGGAGGTTCGAATTTTTCCCCGGACTCCTTAACTGCTAATGTGGTTATGATCCCTAAACCGGATCGAGATCACTCTTCCTGGGCTAATTATAGGCCTATCTCTCTTATCAATATCGATATGAAGATTCTTACTAAGATTTTGGCTACTCGATTGAATTCCTTCCTTTCTCGTCTGATCAAAAAGGACCAGGTGGGATTTGTTCCCCACAGGCAGGCCGGCGATGCTATCAGACGTATTTTACAATTAAAAAACTGGAACAAGGTGAGTGAGCGCAAATCACAAGACAGCAGCTAGCACACAAGGCAATCCTCAACACCAAAAAAACAAAATATACAAATGGTATGCAGCGCTAAATAGTATAGGGATTGCGGATATGTGCAAGGAGGGGGTTGTGGGGGGGTTGTACAAGGAGGTGGGATTGGGGGGATATGTTCAAGGTGGAGGGAGTAGGTGGGATATGTGCAAGGAGTAAGGATTGGGGGGGGGTACGTGCAAGGAGGAGGAATTAGGGGGGATACGTGCAAGGAGGGGGGATTAGGGGGGATACGTGCAAAGCGGAGCGTTTAGGGGGGGACACGTGCAAGGAGGAAGGATTGGGGGGATACGTGCGAGGAGGAGAAATTAGGGAGGATATGTACACTGTACACTGTCCTACAAACTAATGACCCCTGTAGACTGCCCTATAAACCGCTGATTCTATCCTCTGCCATGCTGGCCCACTGTACACTGCCCTACTGACCTCACATCCACTGCCCCCCCCCCCCCCCCCCCCCGAGATTTTGTACTGCACCCCTACATCAGACAGTCTACATTCGGCCCTGCCCACCGTACAATGTTCCGGTCAACAACCTTCAGACTCCCTAAGCAGCCTGACTGCATCAGAGTAAAAGGATATGTCCACCTGAGATATCCTGTACACAGGCAATAAAACTCAGCTACCCGAAGAACTGGTTAAGTACAAAACTGCTGTGTGAATGGCATTGACAGGCTGCACCGTATATGTTATGTATGATTTTGGCCATTGCTACACTTTAATGCTACAGTCCAGACATCAGAACTACTGAACCTGTTTTGGCTGTTTGAGCAAAAATTCCTACACAAACACTGCAAATTCTGGAGCAAAGCCATCACAGGAGAGAGAAGGCTGTGATAGCTGCAAAGAGGTGGCCAACTCCATATTAACACCCATGGTTTTGGAATAGGGCGTCCAACAAGCTCATATGCATGGCCAGGTGTCTACAAACATCTGGCCATATTGTATATGGTTAGAAAAATATAAATCTAAGTACTCATTTGTGTAAAGCTGAACTCCAGGCAAACATCTAGACAGATTCAATACATACATGGAGCTACCTAAATATTTGTATTTCTGTCCAGTCAGTGCTGGGATTTAGACAGCTCTGCCACACAACGCAGCCCTATCCAGCAAGGAAGAAAACCTGATTTTACTCTAACTTGTTCTTCCCCAACCTGTGACTGGACAGTAAAGGAGAAGCAGTGCTGTAAAAAACTCATCTCTCTGTCACTTCTGCTTCACCATCCCCCCCCTTCTCCCCGAAGCTCCGCTGTACAGCATCTGCAAGAAGCTGATACAAGGTCAAATCAAGGTACTTTGCTTACATTAAAAAATACAATAAATGACATTTTAACCGCTTACCTATAGCTCTATAGCAGATATACTGCTACAGGGCAGCCATTCTGCGCAGAATCAGGTAAATATACGTGATTTCGCATTTCTGGGTAGCGGCACACGTGTGTGCCGCCCTAACCGCGATGCAAATGGTTGCAGCGGATGTCAATCACCGGGTTCCGGACGCCGATTCTCAGTGTGTAAACAACACAGATCTCTCTCCTGTCAGCATGGACATGCTGCTTTCTCTCTCTGCACAGCATGTCTCCCTAGTAAAACAGCACACAGTGGAAGCAAAACACAACACACAGTTAAGCCTTTGATCGCCCCAGATGTTAACCCATTCCTGCCCAGGGTCATTAGTACAGCGTCAGTGCTTTTTATTAGCACCGATAACTGTATTAGTCTCATTGAGGTGTCAGTGGCCATCAGTTCCCACTCAGTGTCAGAATGCCTGCCACAGTCCCGTTATAAGTCACTGATCGCACCATTACTAGTCTAAATAAAAAAAAATTCCAGTATATATACTGCCATTTGTAGACGCTACAACTTTCACGTAAACCAATTCATTTACACGTGTTGGGATTTTTTTTTAGCAAAGACATGTAGCAAAATAAATTTTGACCTAACTTTATGAAGACATTTTATTTTTCTAATTTTATATTGGATGTTTTATAGCAAAAAAAAAAAAAACCCAGAGATGATCAAATACCACTGACAGAGAGCTCTATTTGTGGGAAAAAATGACATAAATTGAATTTATGTACAGAGTTGCATGACCGTGCAATTGTCCTCTGGAGGGCAAGTGGTTAATAAAAATACAGGCATGTGCTAATTTGTGTTTTTTATATACAGTATGTATGGAGTTTAGCTTTAAATATTCAAATTCCAAAAAAAAAAAAAAAAACGACTGAAATAAAAAACATGACACATCAATCATTTAACCCAATGACAACAGATAAAGAAAATACAATTGTCTCACCCCAAACCCCCCATTCACAGACAGCCAGCAAAAACTTCACAGATCTAGGTAGTAGACTACTAGTTGTCAAGCCTGTCTTCATGAAGCAATGACTGTAAAGTAATTATAGAGCAACCCTCACCGCCATTGATCCCGGGCTTTGCTGCCCTTCCTGTAGGCCCGGGATGGCCATGGCGTGTGCCAGCGGCTAGAGGGAATGGTGATCAGAGAACATCAGTTCACCAATTGTTCCTCAATTGAATAAACTCAGAAATAACAAGCATTTTGACACTTCCAGGTTTTAGTGCTTGTCATGACTTGTGCTTCATTAACATGTTACCCCAAAGCTGAAGATTTCTGTTATGTGTTGGGTTAAACCTATAGCATGTCAGGCCTGCACAGGGTGTCCCTGTATCCCCTGTAGTCATCACAGTTTTGGGGGGTTTTTGCAGTAAAAGCAAGTTCAGCAAGGGATTTAGCTGCCCCGTATTATTCCTGCCTTTTAAACTACTGGGGTCGCAAACACTTTAACTTCAGTGGAGTGCAGGGGAGACATTAAGAATCTAATAGACCCCCAAAGTTTCCTTAAAGAGAACCTGCCACCTCATATACAGTATGCTAACACATAGGGGGCCTGGCATCCCTTCCAGGGGGTTGATGGCACAATCTCACCTGTTATATTTGACCAGAAAACTGAGTCATATAAAGTGTCTGTGTACACTAACATTATCTGTAGTGTATGCTTTTACTAAACATAAAGGGTTTAATAAACCATTATGCTAATATCGTATGACATAAAAAAAATGTAGACTAACACTGTTTATCCTCCAGGGTCTCTGCTTTCAGAAAATATAGAAGGTGTTGGGGGTTTTAACGAATCTTTAGGTCTAGAATGTGCATATTAATGTGTATTCAAAAAATGAAAACGGGATAAAAGGCTGTGGCAGTGAAAGGGTTACATCATGGGACTTGGCTGAGAATAACTGTCACTTTTTGAAAATGAGGCTGCGGCTTGTTTATCACGTGTGCAGCTTGTTTATTGCAGTGCCTGCCAGCAGGAGCTCATGGGATCGCAAACAGCAAATCGCTTCGCCTTAACAGAAATGCATAAATAAATTCAACAAATTTCCTTTTGTGGATTAACAATGGCCGCGGCCTTTATTATTGGTTTACCCATTACATATTATAAGAATTATAGTTCATAACAACATAAGAATCTGTCATTTATGTGTCAAATAACAAAATAGCATAGCTATTGTAGGGGGCCCCAGATTTCTAGAATGTTCTGTGACTACAGTAGGTTTCCAGGCCCCCCAAACCCAGCAGTCACAAGGCCCCCCCAAATTCAAATCTTTACCCACCTGCCCTCCAGAGGATTTACCCCCCTTAATGACCAGGCCTATTTTTGCTACTCGGCGCTGCACTACTTCCACTTACAATTGCGCGGTCATGAAATGCTGCACCCAAACGAAATTTACGGCCTTTTTTTCACACAAATAGAGCTATCTGATCACCTGTGCGCTTTTTATTTTTCACGCTATAAACAAAAAAAGACCAAACATTTTGAAGAAAAATTATATTTTTTACTTTCAGCTATAAAAAATATATAGTAAACTCAAAGTTAATTATAAATTTAGGCCAAAATGTATTCTGTTGCATGTTTTTGGTAAAAAAATCCCAATAAGTGTATATTGATTGCTTTGTGTGAAAGTTATAGCGTCTACAAACAATGGTATAGATACTGCAATTTACGCCATTTTTTTGCTATACAGCGCAGTGCTACTTTAAGGGACAATTGCGCGGTCATGCAATACGGTACATAAATGAAATTTATGTCCTTTTTTTCAAACAAATAGAGCTTTCTTTCGGTGGTATTTGATCGCCTGTGCGTTTTTTATTTTTTGCGCTATAAACAAAAAAAAGGCTGACTATTTTGAGAAAAAAAAACCAATATTTTGGACTTTTTGCTATAAAACATGTCTAGTAAAAAAAACTTAAAAATCAAATTTTGTCATAAATTTCGGCCAAAATGCATTGGTTTTACATGAAAGTTATAGCATTTACAAATGGCGGGAAAGATACTGGGATTTTTAATTTTTTTTTATACTAAGAATGGCGGCGATCAGCGACTTATGGCGGCGATCAGCGACTTATGGCGGGACTGCGGCGGACATTCTGACACTCGGGGGGAACTGACTTGGGGTCACTGACATCCCCAGCGACACCAATACAGTGATCAGGGCAAAAAAAAAAAACTGACACTGTACTAATGGCACTGGGGAGGAAGGGGTTAACTTTTTTATTCAATGAAAGGGTAAACTGTGTGAGGGGGGTGTTTTACTAGGGGGCGGGGGAGTGTTCTGCATGGGGGACACACTGATTGAGAGAGATAAACTCTTCTCTCCTGCTCAGCATGTCAGGAGCTGTCAGTGAACTAACACAGAGCAAAGCTACTACAGCCCTGCTCTCTGTCAGTGATTGTCGCTAATCAGCGGGAAACAGCCGGTAACGACCAGCTGTGACTCGGCAACTGACATCCGCGGCCGTGATTGGCGGGACAGGTAGGGCGGCAGCACGCCTCGCGCGCCCCCTACCTGTTTTGCAAACACACATTTTAAAACGTGGTTTTGCCCAGCCGTGCCGTCCTGCCGCCATATTTCTACCACAAGGGGGCCTTAAAACTGCTTCCCCCTTTGTTTGGCATTGCGGAGAGAGAGATTGTGGAGGACAGAAGTGTGCGATTTTGCTCGTGATTCTAGCGATTCCTGCTCTATTTCCAACTGTATCTATTTCCAACTGTATTCCTATACAGGATTGAGGATTGTCTGACTCTAATTTATCATCCTTAGAGTTCGGATCACTTCACCACTCTATTTCATTGTATTTAGAGTGCAGGATTGTCTGACTCCATATCCACCTTTGGAGTCGGGGACA